>NW_027115366.1:2599798-2608971 GCF_000696795.3 Halyomorpha halys | reverse complement strand
TTTGATTGAAGTTTGATAGACTCTGGAGTGCTGACATTGAATCTGTACAAGTTTAACTTTCTATAGATAAATGAAGTGCTGTTGAAATCGCCTGAAGTTCAGCTGTAAATATTGTTGAGTATGTGGGTAATTTATATCTTTTGGGTGTCCCGTGTATTATTATTGCAAAACCAACATTTTCATTTTGTTTGGAGCCGTCAGTGTAAATTATTTCATAATTTGAATATTTTTGTATCTTCTTTAAGAATTTAATTTTATTTGAGTCGTGGTTCTGGCATTTCATAGTTAGATCTATTTTGTAAGGATGGTATTTCCAAGGGGGCAATGGAATACAATAATGGTTGATGTAAGAGAATAAAATTTTTGTTTTTGTTTACTACTCCTTAATATGTTTCTAATTGGTCCTCAAAGAGTTACATAGAAAACATTGCTAGTGAATTCTGAGTTCGAAAAATAAACAGTGAAACAGAAAACAATTTCTGCCACAGTCGGATTCGAACCCTAGTCAGTACAATGACTTACCAACGAGCTACACACATACCACTAATGTTTCGTTATCTTGATGACTTATTTTTAAATTTTGTATTTATTACTTTATCAAACACATAAGCTGGAGGAGAAAAAAAATTTAAATTAAATAATTTATATTTAGGCTTAATTTTTAGAATCATTAGAGGCCAAGTCAACACCTTACTGCGGTAATTTCACTAACTACTAATCTTTCAGTACATGTTTAAGAAATGTTGCTTTTTAAAAAAGTTATATCTCGAGAACAATCTAACGTAAATAAATAGCTCTGTTAGGGTTCATATTTTAGCGAATTTACTCTACTTTAAATTATGTTCTCTTAGGGTTTCTAATGTTGTTGATAGTTTTTAAGATATAGAGCTCCGAATGAAAAATTAATTATTTTTAACTTTTTGAAACAGCCACTATTTTTTATTCCCCCTACACTTGGCAGACTCAACAATTTTTAATAGTAATTATACATAGTTTTCATTAAAGTAACCAAAAATTGAGCTGAAATAACTTCCTTTTTTTCTTCCCAGCTCTTGTACTATAAGGATATCTTGTACTCTAGACACAACTTGTAGATGGTATTTTATTTAACTTTAGGCATACATATGTCATTCAAAGAGGTAGAGGAAGTTTAGAGTTCGAATTTTCAGAAATATTAAAATCAATCTGAAAACAATTTTGGAGTCTTAAACACTTCATTGAAATTCTCTTTCTATCCATAAAATAAATAACGCCTAATATGAATTCGTCTTAAAATTAAATTTACTAACAGAATCCGAAAAAAAAAAACTACCTCATTCCATCGGAAATTCCAGAGTTAGATGCGCCAGAGAGGTTAAAAATACATACAAAAGATAAACCTCAAAGCTAAGTTCTGACATAGCAAAAATACAATCAACATGAAAATTTAGGGTATTCATGATCTTAATACTAATGATAAATAGAGAAATATTACATTCTTTTACCATGTTAAAACGATACATATAAGATGGTTGAGAGTCTATTAATAGGCCTGTTATATGGAGAATGACGTCACACAACAGACCAGCAGAGCTCGTCTCCATTTTGATTGTTGTGTTAGGTTACTTGCTCGTAGTTTGTGTTTTGATTGTGTTAGTATTGTTTTGGATCTTTTTAAAACTAATAATGCAATGAATGACAATAATAATAATACTGTAATGACAGTTGTCAATTAGCTCATCTTGATTCTCTTCTTCACAAGTTAGAAGATCAATATGGCACTCAATAGCCAAACTTTCACACAACTTCCACTTTTCACTCAATTTAGACATGTTGTAATAAATTACTCTAATCTAAACTTAGAAGTAAACAATAACATGAAGTTTTGAAAGGATTGGTTATAAAACAAGTTGCTTAAAAAATCCGCGAGGAGCACTTGTGCATTTATCATTTAACATGACTTTAAATAGGGCTGCTCACAATCCTATACATACAACATATAACATGGTAAAACATTTTACATTTAACACAACATCATGAATACCCCTAATATATCTGCAGAGGTTAAGGAATCTTGAAATTTTTTTCTAAGGCGTCTTGTAAATTGAGGTCGGCCGATCGCTATTTTTATCATTTCATGATTCCTGATGGTGATATCTCAATATTCATGTTCTCTCATTAGTGGCGTATTTTACGAAGTCTGTTGAGTAATAGAACCAACACGAATAGTCAATAACGACTCAATCAGTTTTAACATAAGATAGAGGTGCCCTTCACTCTAGGCTGGCTTCCTTAACAGATAAAAATAACAGTTCTACGAAAAGCACTTATTCGCAATACTTGTTTTAAACCGTTTTTTTATGATATTACGTGTAACACTATTAGAATTTTTTTTTATTAATTGAAATTTACTGAAATATATAATAAGTAAATGAGATAAATGTTAGAACATCAACAAGGCACTCAGTGACCAAACTTTCACATAACTTCTACTTTAGGGAAATTGTAATAAATTACTTTAGTCAAAACTTAGAAGTAAACATTAAGTTTAGGAAGGAAAGATTAAAAAACAAGTTGCTCAGAAAACCCGCTAGGAGCTCTTATACATTTAACATTTAACATGACTTTAAATAGGGCTGCTCACAATCCTATAGTTATAACATTTAACACATCATAAATACCCCTATTGTAGAAACTGTAAGGGGAATAAACACTGCAATACCGTGTATATTAATACTATTATTTTTTATAGAGTTTTTTTAAAGAGTTTTATTTAATTTTCATAATGGTCAAGCATAACAGGTTCTAGTGCTAAAATAAAGGTGGCGTTGTTTTTTTTTTTTGTTTTTTTTATTTAAACATTAAAAAAATATATCACAAAAACTGACAGAAATTGGGTTTATCGAAATGTTAAAAAATTACTTAAAATGTGCTCCACAGAGAGGATAATAAATTATATTTCACATTAACTAAAAAAATTATATTTTCAACTAGAAATATAAAGGGTAATCATGATCTTTAGTTTAATGTGTTGAATATAAAAAGTTGTGCTGAACGGAGAAATATTATCTTCTTTTAGCATGTTAAAACGGTATAACATTTAACATGCTTGAGAATATGTTAAGAGGTCTGTTAAATGGAGAATGACGTCATGCAGCAGACCAGCTGAACTCCACACCATTTTGTCTGTTATCGTTTTGTTGGTTAGTTGCTCGTAGTATGTGTTTTGTTTTGAAATTTTTTAAACACTTATAAAGTAATGGATTAAAATAATAATGTAATGAGGAAAAAACTAGAAGAGGAAACGTGGAACAAGTAAGAGGTAGGAAAGATGTAATGAAACTTTTGGAGATTTTATTATCTGCTAAATAACACAATGTTACAAAACAAGTTGCCCAGAAAATCCGCTTGGAGCTCCTCTCAATTTAACAAATAACATAGACTTTAAATTAGACTGCTCAAGAAATTATAAATCTGAACAAGTGGCAAAAGCTGCACCATCAGACTGCTTTGGTGCCACCACAACTACCTTTACCCTCTGATGACAAATATTAAATAATGGTCAGGCAACTTGGACCAACACAACAGAAAAATAAAATTGATAGTACTTTCAATCAACGAAGCATTACTGATCAGTGGACGAATTGGATACTCTCGACTAGCTAAAGAATACCTACTGTCAAGGACATCTAGGTCAGCATGTAAACAGTGTAACGTACCACTAACTGTTAAACATATACTGACAGACTGCAGGTATTTGATAGACAGCGCATTACCATATAATGTGGCAACTTAATTAAACGATAATAGCCCTCACATTCCGGGAACGTTTGATTACTTCAAGAAAATAAAAATGTACCAACATATATTTAATAAAGTTTATCTATTATATCAATTAATGTTACAGAATATTTTTTTTCTTTTCAATTTCATTTTAGTTATTAGACATACCGCACTAGTATTTCTAAAGTGACACAACTCAAAAATTGGTGTTTTTGAGTTATGACTATGAAAGAAATTGGTAAATATATCTTTATGAATCATCAAAACTTTATCAACCTAGCTTCAGAGCTTGTCCGCCAAAGGGCACTTGTGTCACTCTGGCTGCCTTAATGCTATTCCCCCTCCATAGGCAAGAGTGTCACATTTCCAGAAATGTAAGTTTTAGACTTATGTCACTTTAGAAATACTAGTGCGATATGTTATTCTCACTTTTTTTTCTCATAACCAAGCAGTGGTCACATATAGCAGAGATGGCCTGGAAGAAGCGCGGAAGGCCCTGAAAAAAGAATCCAGCCTGTGGGGTCTAAAAATAAATTTTGATGAGGCTGAATACCTGCAAGTAAACTGCAAAGAAGCCGCGGACCTTCAGATTGATGGAAGTATATGTATCCTTCAAATACCTGGAGTCGACAGTAGATGGGAATAGTGAGTCGGAACCAGAGGTTAGGAGGAGATCTGGTCTGGCAAGAAGGTTGACTAGAATGTTGCATCCAGTCCTCTGGAATACGGTCATCTCAACAGACAACAAAAGGCGAATTTTTAGAAGTATTGTTAAGCCCTCACACAACTACGCCGCAGAAACCTGAACACTTAACCTTGGACTCTACTCCAAACTGCAAGCGGCAAAGATGGATTTCTGGAAGAGATGTCTGAGGATTACTCGCCAGGATGAATTAAGGAGAATTATAAAATACAGTACAAATTAAGAGATGGGAAAAGGGGATAAGAATAAAGGAAGATAATGAACAAGAGAGAAAACGTACCTTTAAGACTCCAAGTTATCCTGTCATCCTGTCTGGATGTAAGTGTTACTGTTACTTTCACTCTGACTTCGAATCTGAAAGGTACAGTAAAGTATGAAAGTATCCCCCTCTTTCCATCTCTTAATTGAAACTGTATTTTGATCTCTTATTTTTTTTTTAATTAATTGTCTATAACCTTTTATTATTCTGTATAATTTTTATGTTCCATTGTACATCTTTTTAATTTTTCATTTACTACATTGAGTCGTTATTGACTATTCGTGTTGGTTCTATTACTCAACAGACTTCGTAAAATATGCCGCTAATGAGAGAACATGAATATTCAGATATCACCTTCAGGAATCATGAAATGATAAAGATAGCAATCGGTCGATTTCAATTTACAAGGCAGATCTAAGAAAAAAATTTCATTTTCGACCAGAGGTGAAACCATCGTACTGCAGTGGTATTGTCATAATGCATCGAAAACCTGTCGAAAAACAACATACATTGGATGTTTGAGGACAAATAGTGAAGAAACTAAACGAACTGTGTTAAGAAGTCCTTCCACACACACCCACCTTATTCACTGGATTTATCTCCAAAAGATTTCTATCTGTCCAGAAATTTGGACATCTTCCTTAAAGGTAAGATTTTTGAAAATGATTCTCAGATTAAAAACGAATTTTCTCCCTTTATTTTTTCACAAAACCCTGAATTTATCAATTCTAGAATTGAAAAATTGATAATACTGTGGGGGATCTCAAATTCGAAACTTTAAAAAATATGGAAGTGAAAAATATATATTAAAATCTCTTAAAACGTAAAAAAAAGTATTTAAAAGACAATCCGTTGAATAAGTCTTTGAAGCGACCTACAGTTCCATTTTTATTTATATTGCATTTTTTTAATTTTTCATTTACTATGTTCATTTATGTTTACATCATTTAAGTGTTTCTGTCTTTTTTAGCCCTGATGAAGCCCTGCAACGTGGGGCAAAACGTTGGCTCAAATTAAATATTTTCCTTTTATTATTATTTGGTCAATCAGCGACCTTCCATAGAAAAATTAACATGCTTTCTAACCTATACTTTTAAAATTTAGCATGTTAAACTTTATACATTTAACATATCATGAATACTTCAATAATTAGTTAATAGTTCAACGACCAGAATTGAAATTAAGACGGTCTCGAATTGTCGGTTGTTTACTAACAAGGTTGAAATTGTCCCCTCTCTCTGAAGAACCTAAGGCACTGGCTATATTTAGATCAACCATCGGCCAAAAACTGCTAAAAATAAAAATGGAACTGTAGGTCGCGTCAAAGACTTATTCAACGAATTGTTTCTTAAATATTTTTTTTTTTACGTTCTAAGAGAGTTTTAATATTTTTTAGGGTTCCGAATTTGAGATTCCCCAATGTGTTATCAACTTTTAAATCCTAAAACTGAAAAATTCAGGGCTCAGTAAAGAATGAAGTGAGAAAATTCGGTTTTGACTTGAGAATCATTTTCAAAAATCTTACATTTAAGGAAGTTATCCAAATTTCTGGACAGATGGAAATCTGTTGGAGATAAGTATAGTGAATAAGGTAAGTATGGAAAAGACTTCGTAACACAGTTCATGATTAACCAATGCAAGTTGTATTTCGACATTTATGATGCATTACTTCAATACCACAGCAGTACGATGTTGATGTGATGGATTCACCCTGGGAAAAAATAAGAACCTGTAATATGGATGAATACCCTGCTTATCTGTAACATGTTAAAGCGTGTTAAATAGAAAACTTTGTCTTAAATGGAGAAATATTTCCTTCTTTTAGCATGTTAAAACGATACAACATATAACAGGAGTATTCATGATCTTTAGTTTAACATGTTAAAGCGTGTTAAATGGAAAAATTCATGTTAAATCGAAAAAAATTGCCTTCTTTTACCGTGGTAAAACGAAATAACATTTAACATGGCTGAGAGTCTGTTACTTGGTCTGTTAAATGGAGAATGACGTCACACAATAAACCCGTTGAGATCGCCGCCATTTTTGTTGTGACAGCTCAGTTCTTTCGTGTGTTTGTGGTATTCATATCCCTGTTATTAAACCAGAATGGATAATTTTAATGATGCATTTGAGAAAAAAAAACAATGTAATTTCATTCTACTATCTGAAAATTTGTAAACGCTCGCCAGATAAAAATCTCACTATACGAACCATGTAATTATTCTTAGGGGACATATGTCCCAGAATAAAGTTATTTTTTCATTTCATTTCATAAGCTAAACTTTCACACAAATTCCACTTTTCACTCACTCTAGGCATGTTGTAATTAATTACTTAAATCAAAACTGAAGTAAACAATAACGTGAGGGTCTGGAAGGAAGGTTATAAACATAAAGGCTTATACAACAAGTTGCTGAGAAAATCCGCTAGGGGCTCTTATGCATTTAACGTTTAACATGACTTCAAATAGGGCTGCTCACAATCTTATAGTTATAACATTTAACATGGTAAAACACTTAACATTTAACACAACATCATGAATACCCCTAACATGGTTGAGAGTCTCTTACTAGGTCTGTTAAATGCAGAATGACGTCACGCAACAGAACAGCTGAGCTCGTCACCATTTTGTTTGTTGTGTTAGGTTACTTGCTCGTATTTTGTGTTTTAATTGTGTATTAGTATTGTTTCGACGTTTTAAAAACTAATAAAGCAATGGATAACAATAATAATAATTTAATGCCACTTGTCAATCAGCTCATCTTGATTCTCTTCCTCACAAGTTAGAAGATCAACAAGACACTCAGTAGTCAAACTTTTACTCAACATCCATTTTCACTCAATTTAGACATGTAATAAATTACTTCAATCAAAACTTAGAAGTAAACAATAACATGAAGTTTTGGAAGGAAAGTTTATAAAACAAGTTATCTAGAAAATCCGTTGGGAGCTCTTATTTAAGCTAGAATTTAACATTCAACTCATCCATTAAGATACTTCACAATTAAAACTTCAAACAAATGAACTTCCCATTTATTGCAAATATGGCCCGAAATAGATATACCTCCTTTCATTTCAAAATCTTTAACCACTCAAACTCATTAGTTTTTAATCTCTCATCCTTAACAATCCCCGATAATCCTTCGAGGTGTCTGAAAAGAAGATGGCCACGGGATCTTCTAATTTAAAGCATTGATTTAAATAACACTATTGGATGGTTCCTTCCCAAGATTATCATGTGTTCTGAAACATTTATCTCATTTACTTATTATATATTTTTTTTATATATGTAAATTTCAACTAATAAAAAAAAATTCTAATAGTGTTACACGTAATATCATAAAAAAACGGTTTAAAACAAGTATTGGGAATAAGTGCTTTTCGTAGAACTGTTATTTTTATCTTTAAGGAAGTCAGCCAGAAGTGAAAGGCTCTTTCTTATGTTATGTTAAAACTGATTGAGTCGTTATTGACTTATTGATTATTCGTGTTGATTCTATTACTCAACAGACTAAATGTAAAATATACCCTTAATGTGAGAAAACATGAATATTCAGATATCACTGTTAGGAATCATGAAATGATGAAAATAGCATTCGTTCGACCTCAATTTAGAAGACAGGCCTTAGAAAAAAATATCAAGATTTCTTGTCTACTGCAGATATATTAGGGGTATTCATGATGTGTTAAATGTAAAATGTTTTACCATGTTAAATGTTGTAAGTATAAGATTGTGAGCAGCCCTATTTAAAGTCATGTTAAATGCATAAGAGCTCCTAGAGGATTTATTGAGCAACTTGTTTCATAACCTTTCATTCCAAAACTTCATGTTATTGTTTAATTTTTTTACTATTTTATTTTTTTCTAATTAATGTTAAAGTTTTCACTAAACTAATTTATTACAGCATGCCTAAATTGAGTGAAAAGTGGAAGTTGAGTGAAAGTTTGGCTACTGAGTGTCTTGTTGATCTTCTAAATTGTGAAGAATAGAATCAAGATGAGCTAATTAACAAGTGTCATTACATTATTATTATAATCATCCATTGTTTTATTAGTTTTATAAAAACATCTAAAACAAACTAATACAATCAAAACACAAACTACGAGCAAGTAATCTAAAACAACAAACATAATGGTGACAAGCTCAGCTGTTCTGTTGCGTGACGTCATTCTCCATTTTACATACCTAGTAACATACTCTCAACCATGTTATATGTTATATCGTTTTAACATGCTAAAAGAAGGAAATATTTCTCCATTTAACACGCTTTAACATGTTAAACCAAAGGTCATGAATACCCCTACTATCTGATTGTCTTAAAATCCTGTAAGCCCTAGCATATAAAATATATAGCTAATTATGAAGACAAATATAAGATTTACTATGGGCATTAGCAATATATATATATATATCTGAAACATTTATCTCATTTACTTATTATATATTTT
>NW_027115366.1:2561807-2599410 GCF_000696795.3 Halyomorpha halys | reverse complement strand
GTTTCTTTTGATATAAGATAGGAGTGGGTGAGCCTCGTGTGACCTATTCTCAGCCTGGTCAGTACAACTTCCTCTCTACGGCATTTGCGACTAGAGGTACCCCAGGGCTTGACATCCTTTCCAATAATTTTTAATTTGCTCATTGGGCTTTCGTTCCACATAGATTGCCATTGATCTTTGACTTTCTTTACAAGAGCTTCAATTGGTATATTTCAAAATTTTAAGGAGGAAAAACTTTATTAAAATACAAAGTTGTGCTGCCAACTCCACACAGCATACTTATTTTAGCCTAATCAGACAATATTTTTAATCTTACGATAAATAAGCATATACAAGTGTACAATAATAATTATAAACATTAGTATTATACAAAATTAGAACATGACTTTTTTTTCCTTTCTATTTTTTTTTTGTTTCATTTCTATCGTTCTTTTATTTATTTTTTTTTCTTTTATATAATCTTTATAAAGAACTTTATACTAGAAAAAAGTCTTAAGAGTTTATAGTTTCTACAGAAAAAAATCATCTATTTCATTCTGTCAGTGACCGCAGTCATGCGCTGGCAGCTGTTCAAATAATAAAAGAGGCCGGGATGTTTCCTTCCACATTCCAAGCGTTCTTCTTTGCTTCCAATGAGCTACTTGTGATCGAGAATCGATTCACTAAATATAGACTACTTGGAAAAATAACAGTATTTTTATTAACAACGTAAAAAATATCTTAAAAAAATTAATGATCTTCTACTGGAAGAGTTTATAGAGTTTAGAAACTAATGTGAAATTGGTGAATAAACACAATCTTCCTTATTTAAATATATTATATTATAGATTATAATATATATTATATAAATAGACAACAACGTTTTGGGGTTATCCCCCATCTTCAGGTTGTTTGAAAACAAATTCAAAAATTTGAACATTACCACTATATCACATTATTCATTAAACTATTCATAAACTATTTACTTAATTAACTTTTTTATATAATATATAATTAACTCCTTATTTGTCCCTTCATGCTAATAATTTAAAACAGACACTAAGACTTTATGCACACATTATATAGACATTATAAATAAATTAACATTTAGATTTTTTTAAATTTATTTAATGTGATTCACAACTGTTCAAATAATAAATACAATAAGTAAATATGTTGTACGTTTCATATACACTTGAAAATCTTGGGAAGACACCACCCATTGGTGGTACTTCAAGTATTAATTTATAAGTATTAAAAGGTCCCGTTGCCATCTTCTTGCCAGACGCCTCGGAGGATTAAAGATTAACAATTAATGGGTTAGAATGGGAAAGGAGTTTGGAATGAAAAGACGCATATCTGTTTTGGGCCAAATCTGCAACGAATGGGATGTTAAGGTCTTTGTGAATGAGTTTATTTGTGACGTAATAAGGAGCATCAAGGATTTTACGTAGGATTTTGGATTGTAAGGATTGGATGCGGAAGGAATTTGGTGCCTTGATAGAGCTGCAAAGCTCAATTCCATATGTCCAATGGAAAGTTTAGAGCGTTTGTCAAGTAAGTGTTGTAGCAATCGGAATCTACGAGCAGCAATACGACAGCATCTATTGTCAAGATGGAGTCCTAAGTATCGAATCTGTTCAACAGGCGTTAGTGGTGTGTTTAGAAAGGATACTGTAGGACAGGAGGGCAGAGGTTTACGACGGAGAGTAAAGGTGGTCTGGTGGGATTTGTCAGGATTTATTTTGATTCTCCAGTTTTTACACCATTCTTCAATAGATGTTATGTGTGCCTGTAGTGTTTGTGATGCATTAGTTGGGTCGTTGTTTACAGATAGTATACATGTGTCATCAGCGTATGTTGTTAGGACTGTGTTAGGGTGGGTTGGGATGTCAGCTGTATAAACCGTATAAAGAATGGGACCTAAGATACTACCTTGAGGAACACCGGCAGACTGAGAAAAGAGAGATGAGTAGGCTAGGTTATCATTTACTTTAAAGATTCTATCAGAGAGGTAGGAGTGGATTATAGGGAAATGTGTAGGGGGAAGGAATTGACGAAGTTTATAGAGCAGGCCTGGATGCTAGACTCAATCAAAAACATTTAGATTTATTTAATTTTTGTTGTTTGTTATTATATAAAAATTGTTTTTTAATATATTATGCTTTTAATGTAGTGAGATTGTTAATCTGTGTGGTAATAGAGATAGGAGATTATTGTTTTAGTCTTATCTAGTTGTTATCATTATTAAAGATAACCTTCAGGAAGGAAATTATTCTGCTTGATTCAAAAATTTATAATAGTTGATTATTATAAAAAGTTTCAATTATTGACAATAATATTTTTAGTATTAGCATGAAGTGACAAATAAGGACTTAATTATATATTACATAAAAAAGTTAATCAGATAAATAGTTTAATGAAAATTGTGATATAGGGTTAATGTTGTAAGCAAATTTTTGAATTTGTTTTCAAGCAACCTGAAGATGGGGGATAACTCCGAAACGTTGTCTGTGTAAAAACTAATATATTTAAATAAGAAAGATTGTTTGTGCGTGGACAACTCAAAATGGTAGAGGTCTACATAAAAAATAAAAAAAAAAAAGTTCATAAAATTCCACTTCCAGTTAGCTACAGTTAAAGGAGCAGTGACCTACAACTTGGGAAACCCAACCACAACTCGAAAATTGAAGCCTAATTGTCAGGTTGGCTGAAACGTTGGAAATTTAGAGTATTAATAAACAGTATTATTATAACTTAATCAGATATAATTTATTTCTTTTTACAGACGTTATTAATTTTTATCGTGCAATTAATAGTATAGCTTTATAAATATTGAGCATTAACAGAAAAAAAACACGAAAGTTTTAACCCCGAAACGTTATCTGTGTAAATAAGGAAGATTTGTTTGTTCATTCACCAATTTCATATTATTTTTTAAAAAATATAGATCAGACTCATACTGATTGGCCAGTGAAATTAGGTTATTGGTGTACTTGGTGCCCACTAAAATTAAAATCGTTTTTAAACGAGGTCTTAAGAATCGCAATGAAGATGCCCCTTGGTTTGTAAGAAATAGCCAATTGCGTGGGCAACTCAAAATGGAGTCAATAGAGGTCTAAATAAAAAAAAAAAAAAAAAAGGTTCATAAAATTCCACTCCGAGGTACTGGAAGTTAAAGAAGCAGCGACCAACAACCTGGGAAACCACAACTCGAAGACTGAAGCTCAGGTTGCTACAGGACATCCTGTTACAAATTCTATATTTATCATTTCTGTTATTATCACTATAACATTTTAGTTTATATGAATTTGATTTTTTTCCATCTTTTTCTTAAATTCACTTTATTTTTTACCATATTTTAATCTATTTATTTTATCTTAATTTTATGTTTTATTTATAGCATTGTATATAGTTAGGTGTATCTTTTTTATGAGACTATAAGCCCCCCCCCTGCATAATCAATTGTTAAAAAAATGTACCTCTTACATTAATGACGTAATGCCCCACCAGGCCGATCAAGTATTAAATATATTAAATTAACGGCTGAGTTATCTCAATACCTACATGAACCAATGGAAAACGGACTGCGTAGTTTTCCCACAACAAACACGGTTCTAGCATTGTCCTTGAGGATTGTCAGGTTGGCTGAAACGTTGGAAATTTAGAGTATTAATAAACAGTATTATTATAACTTAATCAGATATAATTTATTTCTTTTTGCAGACGTTATTAAAATAACGTAAAATTTTCTTTAAAATATTGAGCACTGACAGAAAATAGTTTACATGAAATTTGCTAAAATAAATTGATTTATAGTTGTTCGGACAAATTTTCATTTGCCAAATTTATATTCATATGTGAATATCACAAAAACTACTACCCCTACGAAGATAAGTGTCATAAACTACTTTATAGTAAGTTAAATTTCCTTTATTTTGACTGTTGGCAGACATATGTGCATCTTATGGATCTAGAGATACATTTTTTCAAAAATCCAACGTTTTATTTGAACAACTAGATTAACATTTTCTGACTTTATTTTGCAAATATCAAAAAAACTACTACTCTTGCTAAGATAAACATAATAAACTATTTTGTAGGAAATTTGACTAGCTTTAATTTGAGCGGTGGTAGAGATCAGTATGTCCAATGGTTTCTGAAATAAAATTTTTCATAAATCAAATTTATTGTCCATACAACTATAAATGAATTTATTTTAGCAGATATCATGAAAACTACTATTCCTACGAAGGTAAAGGTCATAAACTTCTTTATAGTCCATTAAACTAGCTTTAATTTGAGTGCTAATAGACATCTGTACGTCACATAGTTCCTGAGATATAGATTTCTCAAAATAAATTAACTAGCTACTAACCTTTCAGTAGATTTTATGAAATGTTGCTTTTTAAAAAGCTATATCTCGAGAACTATTGGACGTAGATAACTCTTTTAGGGCTAATATTTCAGCAAACTTACCCTTCTTTAAATAATGTTCTCTTAGATTTTCTAGTGTTGTTGGTAGTTCTTACGATATAGAGCTCCGAATGAAAAATCAATGGTTTTTTTAATGTTTTGAAACAGCCGCCATTTTTTAATCCCCCTACCTATACTTGGCAGTCTGGTCAATTTTGAGTAGTAATTATACTTAGTTTTTATTGAAGTAATTAAAAATTGGGGTGAGATAACTGCCTTATTTTTTTCTCTCGTTCTTGTACTAGAGGAATTAACTAAGTTTAGTAGATGGAGCATTAATATTGGATATGTTGGGGCGAAGGGGGTTGCCAGGTTTGTGGATTTTAGGAAGTCCGTACAGTCGAGGAGGTAAAGAATTGTATGAAATTAGCTTGTAGTAGGTGGGATGGTTAATTAATTCATTTTGAAGAAGGTTTTTAATATGTTGATTAAATTTATTCATACGTGAGCGGGTGGTATCACGGGTTGAAGGTAGATAGGTGGATTGGTCAGAGAAGAGTTGAGCGATTTTTCTGGTATGTCCTGAATTTACTTCACGTATTGGTATCTGGTAGAGTGAACTAGTCCGTTAAGTGGTGCTGCGTACTAAGGTGGGAGTGTCAACATTTATTTTCCGGACTGCAAAGAAATAAATATTAACTGCCCCTGGTGGGAATCGAACCCACAACATTCTGAGTCGGGTGTTCTAGGACCTACGCCCAATCCGCACGTCCTTTACTCACTCAAGTTACAATAATAATAACAAGGATGACGTAGAGGATTTCGAAGAAGCAAGGATGATATTTTCGTCCAGGGAAATGTCCTTGATAATTTAAACTGCATAGCTTATTTATATGTTCAAGGTGACGGTCAATCAGAAATATTTGCAAGGTAAAAGATTATTTATCGCTTCTTTGTTTTACAATGTTGTACATTTTGTATGTTAAGGTCACCGTATGCCTATCATAAACTGATTTGTGATTATTATAAAATATCTGGACATTTGTCAGATCGCATATCCTATTTATTGTGTAAATTAATTTCTTATTGTTAATAATGACCATTATTAAGATTAGAAGCCATTTATAATTTTTACACAAGATTTTCCGTATTAGAGCTTTTATACTGTAGAAAACCTTTAAATAATGATATTATTATAGCACGATCATTAATATTATTTTGGAAATGTTTAATCGTTTTTGACATCAAAAAACAAATTTGGTTCCTTGTTCGTCTGTTGTCGAATTCATGTGTTAGACATGACACCTATTGCCACCATTAATCAGTCCAGTCAATTAGGAAAAAATAATTATTTACTGCCACTAGAAGCTGAAGTGCGTAAAAGTCACAGGGATTTAGAAGGAAGTATGAAATAAAAATTGTGTTTTTAATAACAAAGATAACAACTTAAAAGTTGGCAGCGTATAAATCCCTGCAAAGTGGAACGAAACGTTGGTTAACAATAGTTTTCTTCTACTATTTTGATACCTTTATTGATCGCCACTCGGACTATCTTCCTACTATGTCATTTATAAATTTAATAAAATGAATAATTGACTTCTAATGGAAAAAAAATTGTTAATTTGAGAAAAAGACTAAACAATAAAAATAAAATAGTAGTAATGTCAATGATAGAATGGATAAATATGGAATTTATAACAGAATGTCCTGCAGCAGCCTGGGCTTCAGTCTTCGGGTTGAGGTTGGGTTTCCCAATTGGTGGTACTTCAAGCATTAATTTAAATTATAAGGCCCTGTGGCCATCTTCTTTTATGACCCCTGGATTATCAGGGATTGTTAAGGATGAGAGATACGGAACTAATGGGTTAGGATGGGCAAGGAGTTTAGAATGAAAAGACGCATATCTGTTTTGGGCCAAATCTGCAACGAATGGTATCTTAAGATCTTTGTGGATGAGTTTATTTGTAACGTTATAAGGAGCATCAGGGATATTACGTAGGATTTTAGATTGTAAGGATTGGATGCGGGAGGAATTTGATGGTTTGGTAGAGGCCCAGAGCTCAATTCCACATGACCAAATTGGTCTGATTATCGTAGTGTATAATATTTTTTTGTAGTTAGTGGGAAGTTTAGAGCGTTTGCCAAGTAGGTGTTGTAGCAATCGAAATCTACGAGCAGTTTCTTGTCGCTTCAGTCTTGGATGTGGATTCCAAGTAATTCTCTTGTAAAGATGGAGTCCTAAGTATCGAATCTGTTCAACAGGCGTTAGTGGAGTATTTAGAAAGGATACTGTAGGACAGGAGGGTAGAGGTTTACGACGGAGAGGAAAGGTGTTCTGGTGGGAAAAGAATAAATAACAAAGTATTGGCTAAAAAACTGAAAACTCTAAAATTTTCGTTTCTTTTTTATGCTAGTGCTCAATATTTTTAAAGCTATACTTTTAATTGCACGATAAAAATTAATAACGCCTGTAAAAAGAAATAAATTGTATCTGATTAAGTTATAATAATACTGTTTATTAATACTCTAAATTTCCAACGTTTCAGCCAACCTGACAATCCTCAAGGACAATGCTAGAAGCGTGTTTGTTGTGAGAAAACTTCACAGTCCGTTTTCCATGGGTTCATGTAGATATTGAGATAACTCAGCCGTTAATTTACTTTATTTAATACTAGATAGGCCTGAGCCCTGTTTCATAATGAAAGCTAATATTATTAGTTCAAAATACAAGTATCGAAACTACGTGTTAATTACACTAATATTTTTTTTTCATAATAGAGAGGAATATTAGTGATATTACAGGAGTTAAAATGTACTTGAATACAAGTTACTATTGTACAAGTCAGTGTAATTGTATTAAGATAAATCTACAAGACTAATAGTATTAGTTTGTACTTTATTATGAAACAGGGCCCTGGTGGGCATTACGTCATTAATGTATGAGGTACATTTTTCTTCAACAATTGATTTTGCAAGGGGGGAGAGGGCTATAGTCTCATATAAAAGACATCCCTAACTATATACAATGTTATAAATAAAACATAAAATTAAGATAAAATAAATAGATTAAAATAATAATTCTTAAAAAAAGTAAATTTCATAACAAAAACAAGAACAAGGTAAAACAATAAAGTGAATTTATGAAAAAGATGGAAAAAAAAATAAAATTCATATAAACTAAAATGTTAGCTTCAGTCTTCAGTCAGTTGTGGTTAAGTTTCCCAAGTTGTAGGTCACTGCTCCTTTAACTGTCGGTAACTGGGAGTGGAAATACATGAACCTTTTTTTGATGTTATCCTCCATTGACTATTTGCAATTCCCGATGCAATTGGCTGTTTCTTACGAACCAAGGAGCATCCACTGTAATTCTTACGACTTTATTTTGAAAAGGTTGTATTGTTTTCCTTTTCGTAAAGGATGACTCCCCAGACTTCACAGCCTTACATCAGCAGTGGCCTGAGAATTGTTTTAAAATAAGAATAGCTCTTTCTAGTTTTATTTGGATTTTCTGTATAGGATAAGATATAGCATTGCTAACCTTGCGTAGGTTTGAGTTAGTCTGATGTTGATATGGTGATTCCTAGTAAGGGTGCGATCGAGGTGAATTAGCAGATTAGTCTTACTGTTTCACTGAACCCAACCGTTGAATGATCTCTCATTTTTCTTAATATCTTTATTGATAATTTATAATTTATTGTATATGATATAATACATACAGTAAATTTGATCTTAGTTAAAATGGAGTGTTACAGACGTGTAGAGAAACTACCCATTGGTAGCACTCTACTGATCATTTATATTAGCAGGTCTCGTGGCCATCTTCTTTTCAGGCACTTTGGAGGATTGTCAGGAATAGAAAAGGATGCAAGGTTAGAAACTAGGGGGTTTTGAGTGGTTAGGGAGTTTATAATGGTTCTAATTTTGATGAATAGATCAGTTTTTTTGTACTTTACTTTATGAATAAACACATTTCTTTCATTCATTTATATATTATAAGGAGTGGGACAGATCTAAGAGTATGGCACCTGTCTTTGGCGCTCCGGTTCATTGGTTGATCATTATTCATTATGTTATATCAGCCGAGGATCAACCCTGTGGTAGAGACCCTCCTGTGGCACACCCAGCCTCCATGAAATGGATAATTTTAATTGAGGGAAACCAGTATTGATCTTAAAACTTTTTTTTTGTGATCATAACTTTAAAATTGTTAATTTTTCAGATATCAGTCTTTCTTTTTATAAAATGGGCCGCATGCGCTACAGGAACATGTTCTTTCAACACAATGTGCTCCTGCAAACTGGAAGGCAACCTGCAGAAACAGCACACAGATATGGAAGTATCATGCGTTGGTGTTCCATTCGCCAAAGTTCCAGGTAAATTAATTAATATATTATAAATATAATTATGTTTTTTAATTGATATTAACTATGTAATTAGGTTAAAATTAATATATGCTTCTAGATTTTCCCTATAGCCATATGAAAATTGTCTCTATCGTCGGATGTGGACTGGAAGTCATATTAGCGGATTCGTTTGGTGACATGAAAACAAATGTCTTGAGTTTGATGAGCAACAATATTGTTGATATCCATGACCAAGCATTCTTGTGAGTATTATAACCGCAAATTTTGACTTATCCTTAGTTATATGTTTATCGTTTATAGTTGCCCACGCTCAGCAGAGAAGGGGGTGAGTTAAAGGAAAATAATAAAAAAATAAATAAATATAATCTCAAAAGGAAAAACAAGATAAAACAATAAAGAATTACTCCTCAGGCGCCAAGTTATAATCTCTTGGAAATAACGAAAACCCCGAAGCATTATGCCCACAATATAGCTAAAATATACCACTATATAAACAATTGTTGAATTATGACCACTGGCGAATACCTTAGATAACAGAAAATCCTAGGGGTGTTACCTACCCACCTGTTGAATTAACGTAATATTCCGTGAACAACAAAAAAAAAATAAGTAAATTAACAAGTTGAAAGCAGAGAAAGAACAGCAGAACTATATGTACAAAAGTTTAATTATAATAAAAATATATATACAGAGAATGAAAAAGGAAAAAAAAGAATTCTTATCAATTAAAACAATTAAAATTTATAGGTTGACTTAACCTTAATCTTAATAACTATATTTACATTAAAATCCAAAAGATTATAAAAGTGAATATAAAATAAAAACAAAATAAAATTTAGTTCAAACCCCACGTAGGCCTTGGGTGCACTCCTGCCCGAAAGTTGTCCGATATTTCCTTTCCGGTCACCGTCTCACCATTCCAGAATTATAGAGATGTAATGCCGCAACTCTCCTATCCAGGACGTGCTGAAGATTCGTTGCTACGCACTGCACTATATCTTCACTTCTAATGTTAATGACCGTCTATTGAAGTAAAACACCATAATTTTGAAAAAACAAAACATATATGACAACATTTCTCATATGCTGATATTCAGGTTCAAACAGTAAAGACAGAGGGCCTTTAAACTATTACCACTTCACATTGAACAATCATAACATGTTCCAAAATCAAACTGTCACCTTCACAAAACCAAAACCCACTCGTCTGAATATACGAGTTCCAAAATCAAAACTGTCACCTACACCAAAAAACAAATCCCACCCGTCTAAAACATATCGCTCGTGTTTTGTTTTCACCATGACAACCGTAATACCTCTTTTCTACACAGATCTAGCCAGTGTTTTTATTTCACCATGACAACCGTAATATCTCTTGTCTGCACAGATCTAGCCAGTGTTTTTATTTCACCATGACAACTGTAACATCTCTTGTCTGCACAGATCTAGCCAGTGTTTTTATTTCACCATGACAACTGTAACATCTCTTGTCTGCACATATCTAGCCAGTGTTTTTATTTCACCATGACAACTGTAACATCTCTTGTCTGCACATATCTAGCCAGTGTTTTTATTTCACCATGACAACTGTAACATCTCTTGTCTGCACAGATCTAGCCAGTGTTTTTATTTCACCATGACAACCGTAACATCTCTTCTCTACACAGATCTAGTTTTTATTTCACCAGCATCCTAAAAATATATTTGCAACTTATTTTCCTAGGAAACGAAATAGCTGTACAATTATTTAATATTATGATACCGAAGTATAGAAAAACTAGCTCGAACAGTCAAATGTAATAATATTTTGACCCTGACATCATTGGCAGGCACCTGACACTAGCTCCCCATTGCCATTAGAAAATCAAGCTGGAAAATCACCTTTCAACATCTCCTAACCTTTCTCTTCACCTCAAATTACTAACTTTACTAAGTATACTGAGACTGACCCTTCTCTACAGAGCTAGCAAAAAACAAAGAAACTCAAATAGTTTCAGAGCAGTATCCTGAGACAAATTGTAAAACATACTAATTTACAAAGAGCGAAAACTGACTGTATCCATACGACACTTAGACTGCCGACAATGACAGAATCCATCTCACAGAGGCACATCAAATTTTTTGCTCTAACCCACTATTGCAGGACTAGAATAACATTCACAGGACGCCCACAAAGGCGGCAAACGCACATAAACAGTCTCATGCTCGACTGAAGACTACTAACTTACGACAGACAACAAGACAACTGGTAACACTCCGTCATTAGACAGCAGACACAATATCATTTTCCAATCTATATCCGTCATAATGAGTTGTAGATAGTTGACCGTAGATTTACTATTTGGAGTAGACGGTCAGGGGTATGGTCAGCAAAAATAACATAAATAAACAAAAAAATGTTTATTTATGACGACGTTTCGACCTGAGCTTCAGGTCTTCATCGGAGACGTTAGCAGGAAATCCTGGCTAAAACTGGGTTTTAACCTCCCTGATGCAGACCTGAAACCGAGGTCGAAACGTCGGCATGAATAAATTTTTTTTTAAAATTTATAATCTTTTTTTTTTAAATATTTATTTATTGCTATTTACAATTGTATATTATAATACATTTAGTAAATCTGATCTAAGTTAAATTGGGGTGTTACAGGAGTGTAGAGAAACTACCCATTGGTAGCACTCTAATGACATTTTACATTAGCTGGTCTCATGGCCATCTTCTTTTCAGTCGCCTCGGAGGATTGTCAGGAATGGAAGAAGATGCAAGATTAGAAAGGGGGTTTGAGTGGTTGGAGATTTTATAATGGAAGGAGTGATCTCTGATTCGGGCTAGATCGGTTACATAGGGAACATTAAGGTCTTTATGTACGATTTTATTTGTGACAAAGTAAGAAGCTTTTAGGATTTTAGATTGTAAGGATTGAATACGAGAGGAATTCGGTTTAGTGGAGACCCAAAGCTTAACTCCATATGTCCAGATTGGGCTTATTACAGTCATGTAGATCAGTCTTTTGTAATGAGTTGGAAGTTTAGACCGTTTGTCTAGTAAGTGATGTAATAGTCGAAATCGACGTGCAGTTTCCTGTCTTTTCAGTCTGTTGTGAGGATTCCGTTTGTTAATCGTTTGTCCAAATGTAGTCCAAGGTAGCGGATCTGTTCGACAGAGGTAAGAGTAACATCATTAAATGAAACTGTAGGACAGTCGGTAGGTTTACGACGAAGGCTAAAGGGGATTTGATGGGATTTGTTAGAATTTATTCTCGGAAACATTAAAACATTAAGTAAACAAATTTTTTTTAATAAGCATATCCTAGATTATGTCTAATTACCTAATTAGTCAATTTTTACATTAAAACAAAAATTAAAATTCTTTATCACAGTCACTTATTTGTTAAAATTTATCACAACAATGCTTGTAACCTTCACTCCACTCAGGTCAAGCATTAAAATTAATTATAACCATATTTTTGTTAATTTTCCTCTTTGTTTTGTTAGTAAAATTCTTATCAAGGTTAATTATAATTATCAACGTTTAATTAATCTCATATTTCCATAAATAAATTTTATTTAATATCTCAACATAGCGTTGTTGGTTCAGATTTCTTTTGTCTGTTTTGAAATTCACTGTATAATTAATATTTTCATATATGCAAATGGATTCAAGTATTTTCCTTTTGAAAGTATTATTTTCTTTATGTAAAATCATATTATTTTCAAAATCATAAATATTTATTGGGATCTCTCTCCTTGTTTTTCAAATCATTATTGTGTTGATAAATTCTGTTACCTATTAATTGCTTTGTTTCCCCTTTTTATATAGCAAAACAATTTAGATTGAAACCCAGGTCGAAATGTCGGCATAAATAAATATTTTTTGTTTATTTATGTTCTTTTTGCTGACCATACCCCCGAACATCTTCCCCAACCTCCAATTATATCCGTCATATTTACTTTCCTCAGTCAGGGGACCAAGATATTAAAATCAATGATGTTAAGTCGATAATCCAAATCTACTTAATCAGTGCGTCAGAAAAATATGACGTATTATAGACAAAACATTTTTTTAAAATTTATTTATTGATAT
This sequence comes from Halyomorpha halys, assembly GCF_000696795.3. NCBI lineage: Eukaryota > Metazoa > Arthropoda > Insecta > Hemiptera > Pentatomidae > Halyomorpha > Halyomorpha halys. Next base: position 2,586,570 of record NW_027115366.1, on the reverse strand, counting down.
TTACAACTGTACATAAATACATCAAGTAAATTTGAGGAAATCATAATAGTATGGTATGAGCATGTAGAGAAACTACCTAATGACACTCTAAAAACATTTTTACAATATAAGGTCTCGAAACCATCTTCTTTTCAGACGCTTCGGAGGATTGTTCGGAATAAAAGAGGAAGCAAGATTAGAAACTAATGGGTTTGAGTGGTTAGGGAGTTTGTAATGGAAGGATTGATATCTGGTTCTGGCTAGATCGGTTACAAATGGAACATTGAGGGCTTTGTGGATGATTTTATTTGGAAGGATTGAATAGGAGAGGAATTCGAAGGTTTAGTGGAGCCCCAAAGCTCAACTCCGTATGTCCAGATAGGATAATTGTCATGTAAATCAGTCGTTTGTAATAAATTGGAAGTTTGGACCGTTTGTCCAGTAAGTGCTATAATAGTCGAAATTGACTTGCAGATTTCTGTCTTGTGTGAAAATTCCAGGTTAGTCGTTTGTCCAGATTTAGTCCAAGGTAGCGGATCTGTTCAACAGGGGTAAGGGCAACGTTATTGAAGTATACTTTAGGGCAGTCAGTAGGTTTACGACGTAGGGTAAAAGTAATTTGATGGGATTTGTTGGAATTTACTCAATCTTCCAATTACGACACCATTCTTCGAGGGCTGTGATATGGGATTGAAGAGTTTGGGATGCAATTAAAGGGTTATTAATAACAGCGAGCACACATGTGTCATCGGCATACATGGTAAGGATAGTGTTAGTATTGGTTGGGATGTCTGTTGTATAGATTGTGTAGTGGATGGAACCGAGGATACTACCCTGAGGAACACCAGCGGACTGAAAGAAGAGGGATGAATAGGAACCATTGTGGTTTACTTTAAATAATCTGTCGGTGAGAAAGGAACGAATAATGAGAAAGTATGTAGGAGGAAGGGATTTACGGAGTTTGTAAAGCATCAAAAGCCTGTTCTACATCGAAAAACACTCACACTCCAGAGACAACTTCCACCATAGGATGGCATTGCTGGATAGTGGAGTGGAATGTTCGGAATCCAAATTGGTGATCTGGTATTATATGATTATAATCAAGGATGTGGTATAAGCGTTTCAAAAAGATGCGTTTTTCGGAGATTTTGCCCATGATATCATTTTGGGTATCATTTTGACTATAGATAATTTCCATGGGTCAGAGAAATATAAACAAAACATAAATACAAAAACTGAAAGGACTTCTTTGCCAACCCTATATATCAAATGCATTGAAAGAGATTAATTTCATAAATTCTCACTACTCACCGCCAAATCAATATCAAATCTTAGACATCCCAGAGGTTAAGAAATAGTTTCAGAAATAAATAAAAATTAATCATTTATGAAAGTTTGTCGGGTTTAAAATATGGACTCGAATTCAGATTATTAATCTAATTTGCTTAATACCTACTATAAATAATTTAAATACATAAATATACTAATTTCTTTTTTTTTATTACAGGAACATGTACAACACATTGGAGTACTTAGATGTTAGCTTTAATAATCTTCAAGAAGTGCCTTTTGCTCCGCTGAAGACATCCGAAAGATTGAAGGTTATAAATCTTGAAAGGTGAGAAATCCAAGTTAAATCTAATTTGCTTTTTCGCAAGGGGGGGGGGGAGGGTGACTTATACTACTAAAGGGAAAGTGGAGCCAAAAAAGAGGGGAGTTGGCCACGCCCTTTGGGCTCAGGTTTATATTGATTAAATATACAGTAACTGTAATTTAATTCAACAATTTAATCTAAACCGGCACAGAAGACAGTTAATATTTGGACCTGCTTCTCTGCTACCCCCCCCCCCAAGTTCGTCATTAGGAGCACATTTTTGGCTACACTTTTAGAAACAGTTTATCCACTCCATTATATTCCTTCCTCAAGGTTTTGGGTGCATCTTAGTCATACTAAGGGGAGCACCATAACCCAAATCTCCTTTTCAGCCAAAATGATGCCAAGGGGTGGAGATTAGGCCACGCCCCTTGAAGACAACACTTGGATAATAGGGATTTCGCACATTAATTATCTTTAAAACCATTCATTTAATCGCTATTATGAAAAGAATAGAAGTTGTGCTAAACAGTATAAACATTCTGAACTATAAATAAACATTCTGTTCGATGGAATTGTTGGAGATTTTTTTTTTAGAATATTTAATTTTTACTACTAAGAAGTGACTGAGAATAGTAATTCCAAAAAAAATAAATATCAACAAAAAAGTGAGCCCGCTTTAAGTAACTCAATTTTTCTTTTAATACCCTGCCTATGCATTTCTGGCATACAGAGTGTAGTAGCAACTCTCAATGACAACTGTCTACTATCAAATATGGCCTCCCGGACGCCACGCCTACGAAAGGAATAGACACAGTCCTCCTACTCCTTCCTCCAAAATGGCTGTTAGGGAGGGAAGAATATCCCCACCCTCTTCAAAGCAAAGGTAATTCCAATAACGGAGCTTAAGTTTACGTCGAAATTAATAGGATTGTCCGCCATTTTAATCTAAACTGAAACAGAAGGAAGCCAGTGATTGGCTCGTATTCTTGCTTAGGTCCTTTGACACGCTCCTGGTCCTGGCCGTTTTAATCGACTTTTCCTTCCAACTTAAGTAATTTTCAAGGTTATACTCTCCTTTATACTCCTCCCTTCAAATATAGTTGTAACCCGTTTTTAACACAATTACACTAGCGGAAAACGGGAGAACGAAACTGTTATTCCCTTAAAACTAAGCTCTAAATCCTGTTACTGGAACAGTTTATACTCAATACTTAATACACTTTCAAAATTCCATTTCAAATATATATATTTTTTTTTAATAATTTATTTATTGATATTTACAACTGTATACATATATACACATCAAGTAAATTTGCTGTAAGTGATATTATGGCATGATGAAAACATGCGGAGAATCTACCCATTAATAGAACTCCAAAAACATTTCTAAAGGAGAAGATCTCGTGGCCATCTTCTTTTCAGACGCCGAGGAGGATTATTAGGTAGTAAAGGAGAAGCCAGGTTAGATACGAATTGGTTTGGGTGGTCAGGAAGTTTATTATGGAAGGATTAGTATCTGGTTCTGGCCAAATCGGCAACATAGAGGACACTGAGGTCCTGATGGATGATTTGATTTGTGATAAAGTAAGGAGCATTAAGGATTTTGGACTGTAAGGATTGGATTCTGGAGGAATTTGATGGTTTAGTGGAGCCCCAAAGCTCAACACCGTATGTTCAAATAGGCCTTATAATAGTCATGTAGATTAGTCTTTTATAATGGATTGTAGTTTGGACCGTTTCTCTAGTAAATGTTGTAATAGTCAGAATTGACGAGCAGTTTCCTGTCTTTTCAGTCTTCCATTTCAAATATAAAAATTCTGTTCGATAGAATTGTAGGTTTTTTTTCTTTCATCCTATTCTAATACATGAATGGAATATGGTCCGGGTGCGGTAAAAAAAAACTCAAATAGTAGATAATTATACTATTTTATTGAGCCAACGTTTCGCCCCACGTTGCAGGGCTTCGTCAGGGCTAAAAAAGATACAAACACTATAGTTACAAAAAGGAAAAAAAGAAAAAACAAAAGTGTAAAATAACAGGGGTATAAAATATAAAAAAGTAAGATATAATAAGAAAAATTAAAGGTTGTAAATAGTAAATGAAAAGGATAGTAGTAACAGATAGATAAGAGAAGAAAAAAGAAAAAAAAAATACGAATCAAATGATGAGACAGAATGCATACCTGTTTTGACGGCAGTCAAAAACAAAGTGACAGTTGGTATTGGGAAGAGTGGGGATGGTTATTTTTTTTACCGCACCCGGACCATATTCCATTCATCTATACACACGGTCAATCAATAATCTTCCAGTATTCTAATACATATTTGTCATATCTATCAAACCACATTTCATAAACATAGTTTGCAAGTTAGTATATCTAATACATTTTTAAATTTGTTTTATTGCAGTAACGAGATCGTTAACCTGCCAGTGTCTTGGATGCAAGTCAAAGAAACACTTGTCGCTCTCTATCTCGGAGGAAATGACCTCTTCGTTCTACCTTCAAACATCGACTTTTCACTTCAGAGTTTCAAAAACCTCTCTCAAATATATCTTGACAGGAATTACCTAACTCAGATTCAAGAGAACGCCTTGCCTTTTACGGCTCAGGTTTTGAGCGTCTCCGACAATCTTCTCACTGAAGTACCGTTCAAACTGATTGAAATCCTTCCAGATCTGACTCAATTCTATTTGAAAAACAACTATATAACAGAAATCCCAAACATACCCTTTACAAAAAAGAGGATTTTCGTCGCTTTAGATTTGTCTTATAACTTTCTCAAGTCCATAACTACACTCTTCTTTAGATCAGTTCAGATAAAAGACCTTAACCTACAAGGGAACCATATCGAGACGATCACTCCGGCCATATTTAACGGTGTATCGTGTAATAAGATCGATTTATCGTATAACAGACTCGATAGTTTGGCAGACAGGACATTCTACGGATTGGAAAACACGCTGAACTATTTGGATCTGAGTCATAACAACTTCACCAAGATTCCGAAAGCTGTTTTCGGTCTCAAACATATAAGAACGCTAATTCTCGACTACAACGAAATGTCTAATAATTATTCGGAAAACTTCTTGAAAAACTGTTCACAATCAATCAGAAGTCTATCTCTAGTTGGAACAGGGATGAGAGTGTTCCCGAGAAATATATTGAAGAACACCAGAAGGTTAGTTTTGTTGAATCTCAGCAACAATTTTATAGAAGAAATTGATGAAAATGATTTTTTCAAATGGGGAGAGAATCTGGAAACACTATATCTGACAAGTAATAACATTAAGGCGTTGAAAGATAGAACCTTCAAACTTCTGAATAGATTGGAGAAACTATATCTTGCTTACAACGAGATCGAAAGAGTTGAAGACAAGGCATTCATGAACCTGGAACGCATCACAACTTTAGACATGAGCTTCGGACTCAAGATGAACGCATTCCCAGAAGTGGCGTTGAAACCGCTGTCTTCGCTCTTGTACTTGGCGCTTACCGGCAACAACATCAGTACTCTACCACCAACCGCTCTTTACGACTTCCATTATCTGCAATATTTGATTTTAGACTTCAACAAAATTGTTGAAATACCGGAGAATTTTTTCCATCCCAAAGTACACAGATATCTGAAGGACATAAGGATGTCCTTCAACGAACTCCTAAGTATAGCTCCTAATACTTTTAGCGGTCTGGACGAACTTCAAAACATCATACTTAACGACAATCAAATCTCCTTCATTCACGAAGGCTCGTTCAAAAACCTGCCGAATATCCTCAGGGTCAGCCTTTCGAATAACCACATAAGTAAGCTCACGGCGCAGGCCTTTATAAACATTCCGAATTTGATCCAACTCGATTTGCAAAACAACGAGCTTAATGAATTCAGCTTCAACATATTCCAAAACGTGACGAACATTTTGCAACCGATGAGCATCAACCTTTCGAGGAATTATATCGATAATATTTATGCAAGCGAGGTTATGACATCGCTCTACTTGAAGAACTTCGACTTGAGTCACAACAAGCTTACGAGTATCCCACAGAACTTGATGATCAGCATCAAGGACTCGATGAGGAGGCTGGATCTCAGCCATAATCAGATCAGAATCGTTGAAGGCGATGTATTTTCAAATACGAAAAGCTTAGAATATTTAAGTTTGAAAAGCAATAACCTCATATCCTTGAAACCTGGAAGCTTCCGAGGCCTTCGCAAATTACAGATTTTAGATTTGTCTTCGAATCATATGGAATTTCTGCATCCGAAGCAATTCGAAAATTTGGAAAACTTGAGAATCTTGGACCTGTCGCAAAATGCTTTGCGTTCTCTCACGGACGATGCTTTCCACAATACAAAAATAGAAAAACTTATACTGAGTAATAATATCTTCGTGTTGCTACCATCCGCGCCGTTTGCAGACATCACTTATTCACTAAGGGTCGTCGATTTTTCGCACAATCAAATAGAGCAGTTGAGCAGAGATTTGTTCTCAGCAATGCCATCTGTAAATGAGATAAATCTATGCCACAACAAACTGACCCACATCCACCCGACGGAATTCAAACACAGCATGTCTTTGGTCAAACTGGAACTTTGTTCGAACAAACTCTCTTCGGTTAATAGGCAACTTTTCCACAACATGCAGAACTTGAGATACTTGAACCTTGCCGACACTAACTTGAACGAGGTACCTGTCATCAACATACCCAATCTGGTGGCACTGAACATTTCGCACAATCGCATTCAAAAATTATCTGAGTCATTTCTCTCTGGACTCCCAAAGTTGAGACACTTGGACCTCAGCCATAATGAGTTACCGACAGTGAGTGGAGTTTCTTGGCACTATTCGCCGAATTTAAAAAGCCTCAACTTCTCGAACAACCCTATCAAGGTAAGTTAATAGCTTTTTATAATTTATTATTTTAAACTTTTATAATTTTGAAGAGGTTATTTGTGATTGTGAAATAAGTTTGTGATTGTTATTCAGCGCTTATGCTTGAGACCGTGGAACCTCGAACGTGGCTACTGCTCGCATGTACCTAGGATACTCTTCAATATTTTTTTTTTTAAATCTGGAAATAGTCAAAGCTGCGGTCAAAAGAGAACAGAAAATAGTTAACAGCTGTTTATTTTCCTGCGTTTTGCCCCACTTTGTACGGCTTCATCGGGGCTAAAAAGATATTAAAACAACTAAGAACATTTTGACATAGAACTATAATAAGATATAAAAAGGTAAATTAAGGTAGGGGTAAAATCATGTAAAAAATGTGATAAAACAGAGCTATATACAAATAAAAGATAATAAGAAATAAAATAGTATTAATATAAAATAAATAATGATAAGAATATAAAAAAAGTACGCAAATTATGTTTGTTTTGTTTACTAGCGCGACAGTGCCACGTTTCCTGACGTGGTTTTCATAGGGTGGGTCACTCCCACGCCTATTTTTGTGTGTGCCACCCATTGGCTGACGGGCCTCGCAATTGCCCGAGAGAGGCTGTGAGTGAGTATTTCATAGTTATAAGCTTGAAAAAAAATCCCGGATTGGGCTGTGGACTCGATCTCGCAACCTATGGCGTTAGCACGCTGCTACGGTCACTCCCAAACACACGCAAACTATAAGGTTAAAAATGTACAGGAGACGCAATAACACGCAGAAACAAAAAGATGGATATGGGAAAATAAAATTTAAAACACTTAACACACACTTTAGACACAATTTAAGTTGATATTAAATAAAGGTCGAGAAAGGATAAATAAAAAAAATTAATAATGAATGAGAAAAAGAAAAAATCAGAACCACTCATCAGAAGTATACATGAATGGAGGGGAGATATTCTTATCTTTTTTTATATTACATTAATACTATTTTATTTCTTATTTTCTTTTATTTTTACATAATTTTAATCCTACCTCAATTTACCTTTTTGTAACTTATTATCTTACAATCCGAAAATGTTCTTAGTTGTTTTGTACCTTTTTAGCCCTGATGAAGCCCTACAAAGTGGGACGAAACGTCGGTAATTAAACAGTTGTTAACCTTTTTTTTTTTTTTCTCTGTTGACCGCAACCCTGGCCATCGGTCAACCATTTATATAAATAATAATTATATTATTTCAAAATTTTTCGAGACCAGGTAATATTTATCAATTAATTAATTTAACATCCAAAATAGTCTCAACACTATATATTTATTTATTTGTCCTACGTTTCGGCCCTTCCAGCCATCCTCAGGGACATATTCAACATAAATTTCCTCTCACATTAATTGTTTTCTCCTTGCAGGCTATTTTGCCCAGGTCAATATCTTTATTTAAGTCAAAAACCTTTCTATTTAAAATTTTAGAAAACCATTCACTTATCTATTCTATAATATTGTCCACACTATAAAGATATGGTGTGGGTTTTTATAGTGTGGACAATATTATAGAATAGATAAGTGAATGGTTTTTTAAAATTTTAAATAGAAAGGTTTTTGACTTAAATAAAGATATTGACCTGGGCAAAATAGCCTGCAAGGAGAAAACAATTAATGTGAGAGGAAATTTATGTTGAAGATGTCCCTGAGGATGGCTGGAAGGGCCGAAACGTAGGACAAATAAATAAATATATAGTGTTGAGACTATTTTGGATGTTAAATTAATTAATTGATAAATGAATAATAATAATATTTACTGGTAAAACTGTTTGGCAGCAGTTTAATAGGACACTTTTGTGCTGATGCCTTTGCCTTCAGATAATTTAGTAATCACCACTTCCCCTACACATGGTGCAACATGAAGCCCATTTTTTGACTGTCGGTTTCACTTGTTTAAGCTTGTTCATGTCTTATTCCCTACATGAACTATTTACATTTTTCTAAGCAAGTAACTTTAAGAGGATGGAATATTTCTACAATACTTACATATGAACATTCCACATCCTCCCAACCCAAGAGCCCAATAGTCAATTATTTCAACCATATTTTTGATTACTTTTATAAATACTATGAATAATTACTAGTCGACATTTATGAGTCTGCTATAGTTGGAGCGAATAAAAAATTTTTACGTAGCTCCATATCTAAATTTTAAATTAACTCCATTAGTAAATTTTCTAAAATATGAGTTATAATAGAGCTATTTTTGTTCAATAGTTCCCGAGATATAGTTTTTTTTTTTAAAACGTAACGTTTCACAAAAAAATGCACTGAAAAATCAGTAGCTAGTGAATTTATTTTGGAAAATGTATGTTACCTAATAGCATTTAAATCAAATTTTTTTTTTTCTTACCTCCTTTATTATAAATAACAATATTAATATATACCTAAGTATATACAAACGTAACTGGTGCCCTTCCTTTGCCATATGGCATTATAAGGGGTTGGGCTGGGTCCGCTGAAGGCGCTGATTACTATACTGGCCTAGGAGCCGCTGGCCGGGGGGTACAAAGAATGGGGAGGGCCGCTCCACTGGGGGATAAGATGGGTTAAGATGACTTCAGGTGTTAAGTAGTTAATTTAAGAATATATTGCCTTGTATAACTTTTTTTTCCTCACCCTTCATCAATTTTATTATTTCAAACATCAGGTATTCTTAATACAAAGCACTTAAATTATTATTATTTTTTGCGTACCCCCCCTAACAAAATAAGAAATTAAATACATACATGTAGGTAGGTATATGTATGTCTAGTAGTTTGTAATTCCTACGATTGCCTTGTGGCATCTTAATCCAATTTCTACCAAGCAAAAAAAGAAAAATTAAATTAAATCTAGTTTAATGTGACATATAATAAATAGTTTATGGCACTTTTATTCATATGATGTCATGCAAATATTATAAAAACTACTATCCCTACGAAGATAAGTGTCATAAACTCCTTTACAGTACGTTAAATAAGCTTTATTTTGAATCCTAAAATACATCTGTATGTCTAATTGTTTCTGAGATATATTTATTCATAAATCAACTAAAAATTAACATTTTGTGAATTTATTTTGTCAAATATTATAAAAACTACTACTCCTATGAAGATAAACATTATAAACTATTTTATAGTAAATTTAACTAGCTTTAATTTAGAGCTAATAGAGATCACTGCGTCGAATGGTTCTTAAGAAATAGATTTCTCAAAATAAATTCACTAACTACTGATTTTTCAGTGGATCTTTTTTAAAAAACTATATCTCGAAAACTATTGGATGAAAATAACTGTATCAGGGCTAATATTTCAGCAAATTTACTCTTCTTTAAATAATGTTCTTTTAGATTTTCTAGTGTTGTTAGTAGTTTTTAAGATATTGAGCTCCGAATGAAAAATTAATGTTTTTTTAAGGTTTTGAAACAGCTGCCTTTTTTATTCTCACTACCTATATTTGGCAGACTCATCAGTTTTGACTAGTAACTATACTTAGTTTTTATTAAAGTGATCAAAAATTGGAATGAAATAACTGATTTTTCTTCCGGGATCTTGTACTATCCAGAGAATGAGCCTCAAAGTGACATTTTTTTTTATTTTTTACTACTGATGTTTTAAATTTATAAAAGTAAATAATTATTTTAAAAACGAGCACCTTCGTCTTGCCCTACAGTATCTTTTAATAATACCCCACTCATTCCTGTTGAACAGATCCGTTACTTAGGACTAAATCTGGACAAACGACATGGAATTCTCATACAAGACTGAAAAGACAGGAAACTGCTCGTCGATTCCGACTATTACAACATTTGTTAGACAAAAGGTCAAAACTTCCAATCCATTACAAAAGACTGATCTACATGACTATTATAAGGCCTATTAGGACATACGGAGTTGAGCTATGGGGCTTCAATAAACCGTCTAATTCCTCTCGAATCCAATCCTTACAGTCCAAAATCCTTCGTAAAATCCTTAATGCTCCTTACTTTGTCACAAATCAAATCATCCATCAGGACCTCAATGTCCCCTATGTTGCCGATTTGGCCAGAATCAGATACCAATCCTTCCATAATAAACTTCCCAACCACCCAAACCAACTCGTTTCTAACCTGGCTTCTCCTTCACTACCTAATAATCCTCCTAGACGTCTGAAAAGAAGATGCCCTCGAGATCTTCTTTAGAAATGTTTTTGGAGTTCTATCAATGAGTAGATTCTCCACATGTTTTTATAATTTCATAATATCACTTACAGCAAATTTACTTGATGTGTATATATGTATACAGTTGTAAATATCAATAAATAAATTATTAAAAAAAAAAAAACGAGCATTCATTAATGCACTATAATTAATAATTGTCAACATAGCCATACTCATGACTAACTGCATATTATGCTCGCGTGAACTTGAGATTATGAAAGTTAGTCTATTTCTGACTCAATCGATCCCACTCACCTAATGACGTAGTGTGAAGTCTCACGCCTCTTTAGATCCCTACCTCTATATATTTCATTTAATTATATTCCTATATTTCTAAACCTGCGGAATTCGAATCTATAAATCCATCTATCAATAAAACTACTTTATCTTATCAATGTGTTATCTCATAAATATTATAGCAATTCTCAAGCTATTTCCATTAATTTTATTATTATTACTATTTCATCATTTTCTAATCGAGCTGGGTAGCTAACTGTGTAAGTCATTGTGCTACTAATTCCAAGGGGCGGAAACATAATTATTTATTCTTAATGAGGTGTAGATAGTTGACCGTAGATTACTGATTGGAGAAGATGGTGGGGGGTGCGGTCAGCAAAGAAAAACATAAATAAAAGAAAAAATATTTATTTATTCCGACGTTTCGACCTGACTTTCAGGTCTTCATCAGGGGGGTAGATATGGATTAAAAACAGTTTTTTTACGTTATACTTTATTTTCGAAAACCTTAAGGTGCTGTTCATCCCTTAGTGTAAGGGCTGTGTCTCGCATCCATAAAGAACAGTGGGAAGGATGATAGTTTTTTACGAGGAGAAGATGGTTGGGGGTGCGGTTAAAATGGGACAAATAAGTTGGTGTAATTTATTTAATTGTGCCAACGTTTCGGCTAGAGTTTCTAGCCTTATTCAGGGCTAAGAACATAACAAGATAAAAACCACAGTAAGAATAGAAAATAAAATATAAACAGAATGACATAAAGTGAATAATTTTACAGAATAGAATTAATAGAATGAAGTGATGAGAGAAGTGGAAAATAAAATGTATACATAGGTAATTGAAAAAGTGGGTAAAATAACATAATTAAGGAAATAAAATAAAAATGAAGTTATATAATGCAAAGAAGTATGAACATATTAGTTATTGATAATTTCAAAATTGAAATTCATATTTCATAAAGAAAAAGAAAATTGAGAGAAAGAAAATATATGTAACCATAATAATTCATATAGAGACAAAGTATAAGTAAAGTTTAACAAAAGAAATGAATAAAAGAAAAAAATATTATTTTGAAAACAACAATAATAATATAGTGAACATAACTAATAACGTGGGTAAGGAAAACAAAACCATATTTATTTATTTTATGCCGACGTTTCGACCTGAGTTTCAGGTCTTCATCAGGGGTTATGGCGTAGAAGGCCTGCAACTCAGGTCGAAACGTCGGTATAAAATAAATAAATATGGTTTTGTTTATTTATGTTGTTCTTTGCTGACCGCATCCCCCGACAAACTTCTCCAATCATTAATCTACGGTCAACTATCTACACCTCATAAAATTCTTTAATATTTTGAGTTATATCATTGTATTTCTAACTAAAATTTACATTTTTTCTTTTCAACATTGTTATATAATCAATTATATTGTACATAGATATACCAAGTTTCATTAAAATCGATTCTATTAAGTGGGACTTTTGGTCGTTCGATTGTATCGAAAAGGTTTGCAGTCACACCTCAGACATACACCCGTCTTAAATATTTAATTTCAGTTTTGAATTAGGCTGTTCATATACAGACACACACAGACCATTGTGAGAAACTTGGTTTATATAAACTCTGGGAATCTCAAAACAAGCATTTCAGTAAAAAACTCGAATTCGAAATTCTGCACGATCGCTATACCTGTCCCTTCCTATAAATTCCATACATAGGTAAGAGGAAGTAATCCAAAAACAAAATCAAACTGTACCGCAATAACCATTTAAGGGGCATGGAAGGAACTAGATCAACGGTTGTGCGTGGAGGTGATTTGTTTAGAATTATGCTTAGCCACTTTTTTCCATATTAAGGGTACCCATTTGATGTGGTTGGATGGACCCCGTAGGGCTCCTGAACCCACAGGGTTGACTCACGGATACATTAACAGAATAAACATAATCTACCACAGCCAGATTCCATCCCGGGTCCTTGGAGGAGTTAGTAGCAGAGTGCCTTACCACTGAACCACACTGCTTTTTAAAAAAAAAAGTTCGTTTAAATTGTTTTCTACAGTCCTAACAACAAACGCCGATGACACATGTATACTGTCTGTAAACAACGACCCAACTAATGCATCACAAGCACTGCAGGTACCCATAACATCTATTGAAGAATGGTGTCAAAACTGGAGAATCAAAATAAATCCTGACAAATCCTAACAAATCACCTTTACTCTCCATCGTAAACCTCTACCCTCCTGTCCTACAGCATCCTTTCTAAATACTCCACTAACGCATGTTGAACAGATTCCATAGCTAGGAATCCATCTTGACAAGAGACTTACTTAGAATCCCCATACAAGATTGAAAAGATAAGAAACTGGTCATAGATTTTGATTATAGTACAAAAGCCGAGTAGAAAATAAGGCAGTTATCTCACCCCAATTTTTGATTACTTCAATAAAAACTATGTATAATTACTAGTCAAAATGATGAGTCTGCCAAGTATAGGTAGGGGGATTAAAAAATGGCGGCTGTATCAAAACCAAAAAAAAACATTGATTTTACATTGGGAGCTCTATATCTTAAAAACTACCGAAAGTACTAGAAAATCTAAGAGAACATTATTTAAAGAAGAGTTGGTCGTATAAAATGTGGATATTTGAAAAATATATCTCTAGATCCATAAGACACACATATGTCTACCAACACTCAAAATAAAGGAAATTTAACTTACTATAGAGTAGTTTATGACACTTATCATCATAGTGGTAGTAGTTTTTATGATATTCACATGTGAATATAAATTTGGCAAATGAAAAAAGAATTTGTCCGAACAACTATAAATCAATTTATTTTAGCAAATTTCATGTAAACTATTACTCCTACGAGGATAAACATCATAAACTACTTCATAGGTCATTAAACTAACTTTAATTTGGGTGCTAATAAACATCTGCACGTTGAATGGTTTTTGAGATATAAATTTTTCAAAATAAATTCACTAACTACTGATCTTGTAGTACGTCCAATATATCATTTTTATGAAATGTTGCTTTTTAAAAAACTATATCTCGAAAACTATTTAACGTAAATAACAATTAGGGCTCATATTTCAGAAAATTTACTCTTCTTTAAATGACGTTCTCTTAGGTTTTCTAGTGTTTTTCCTACTTTTTAAGATATACAGCTCCGAATGAAAAATTAGTTTTTTTTATCGCTTTGAAATAGTCACCATTTTTTATTCCTCGCACCTATACTTGGCAGACTCGTCAATCTTGACTAATAATTATACCTAGTTTTCATTAAAGTAATCAGAAATTGGGGTGAGATAACTGCCTTTTTTCTCCTCTTGGGCTCTTGTACTATTACTACAACACCTACTCGACAAACGCTCTAAACATCTCCCATTCACTACAAAAAATTATTATACATTATTATAATCAGACCAATTTGAACATACGGAATTGAGCTCTGGGGCTCCATCAAATTCTTCCCGTATCCAATCCTTACAACCCTAAATCCTCCATAAAATCCTGGATGCTCCTTATTACGTCACAAATAAACTCATTCACAAAGACAATAACATCCCTTTCGTTGCTGATTTGTCCCGAAACAGATATGCATCTTTTCATTCCAAACTCCTTACCCATCCTAACCCATTAGTTCTTAATCTCTCATACTTAACAATCCCTGATTATCCTCCGAGGCGTCTGAAAAGAAGATGTCGACGGGACCTTCTAATTTAAATTAATGTTTGAAGTACCACCATTGGGTGGTTCCATCCCAAGATTTTCGAGTATTTGAAACATTCCACATATTTGCTTATTGTCTTTTTTTGTACATTTGTAAATTATAATAAATACATTTTAAAAATTTTTCTTTTATTTCACAGATTTTGACTAAGGACAGTTTCTCTGGCCTTTCGAACTTGATCCACTTGGACATTCAGAAGCTCGACCATTTGGAAAGATTCGATTCGGATTCCTTACAAGAATGCAAAATGATAAAATCGCTCCGCGTTCAGACTTGGCCAAAAATCGAAAAGTACCGCTTCCGATTGGCAAGGATCATATCCACCTTGAAATCACTGAAGCATTTATCAGTACTGGTAACGGAAGACAAGCTCACCGATCAGCTCATCCAAGCCTTTCCGAAAAAGTTGAACAGTTTGGAAATAACTGGAGAAAACTTGCAACTAATTGGAGAAAACAGCCTGGAAGGTCTGGAACGTTCTGGAGAGCTGAGTTTGCGCATTTCGGGAACGAAAATATCTCATTTTCCGAGAAGATTTTTCTGGAACATGAAGTACAACAAGTTCTCTGTTGATCTCAGTGACAATCAAATGAGGGATGTTGATCCTGAAATATTTTATGAAAAGGATGGCATGCAAAAATATGGCACATCAATTTATTCAGGTAACATATTCGAAATATCAAGTAAGTTATGCATAGAGATAGTGTATGTAGTGCAGGGATGGGCAAATATTATTCGAATGACGAGAGACAAATACTTTTTTATTCGTGAATTTTCTAGTCGAATAATCAATTATTCGTACAAAACATATGATTAACCATCCGATTACTTTTTTATTCGTCATTATTTTACACGAATATCAATTATTCGAGAAAAACAATTCGAATAACCATTTGAATACTTTTATATTCGTCCATTTTATAGAAAAATAATTTCTTATTCGAAAAAATTAAATGATTAACAATCCGAATACGTTCGTCCCTTTATGTTTTGAGATATGTAGAATATGAAAATACTATCGATTTATCTTAACTTTTCTGATTTCTAGCTAGTTAAGGCCTCTTTACGTTTTGAGATATGCAGATTTCTTATCTTAGTTAAAATAAATCAATACGTGATACGAAAATCGATAGTACTTTTATATTCTGCATATCTTCAAACATATAAAGGGATCCTAATATGCTCGGGATCAAGAAAGTTAAAATAAATCGATACGCGATCATAAAATCGATAGCATTTTCATTCTTGGCGTATATTGAAACATATAAAGAAACCCTAACATGGTAAAAATAAGAAAAGTTCATATAAATCGATAAGCGATCAAGAATTCTATATTATTTTCATATTCTGCATTCCTCCAAACATATAAAGGGACCGTAACATGTTAGAAATCAAGAAAGTTAAAATAAATTTATACGCGATGTTAAAATCGATAGCATTTTCATATTCTGCAAGTTAAGGAACCGGTATTATAAATTTAAACAATTGCCCCTTGCCCAACTGAACCTAAGTCACTTTAGACATATGGTTCCATGTGTTCACATTTCCTTACAAAAAGAAACTCAATAAAAACAACTACGTTCCCATAAGGCCCTTGAGACCATTCTAACAGCCCTTTCAAGCCCTTAGTATCCTATATCAATAGCAAGGGCTGACACTTAGGCAGGTATATGCTGTCATCTCACAATGGACTTGCATCAGTCAAACTATTTTATGGTTAACATATGTAAGTCAGTACACACAAGTCTTAGGTCATGGTCTCTTTCTTAGAAATCAGACCTCCCAACTTCTCGCCACGCCTTTTCCCCCTTCCAGATATTTACTTCTAAAATTCATAGGCTCACTACCCCCCACCTAGTCTCTTAAAATTATCCGATTGGTCAAAACCCCTCTCCTATTTCGCTATTCTTCCTACCCCCTCTTCTCAAGTGTTGATATATATTTCCTAGACTAGATAGCTAAGTTAGAGAAGTTAGAAGAAGAGAGACACTCTGTAACAGTAACAGTAACATGTAGTTCTTGTAAATATGTTAGAATAAAGTCATTTTAGTCTTCACTGATTTTTTATGATATGTAACTTGCATATCCGAAAACGTAAAAATTGGCCCCTATGTGTTAGATATAAAAAAATTAAAATAAATCTATATGTGATCTTAAAATCGTTAGCATTTTCGTATTGTACTCGTCTGAATATGTGAAATAGGACCCTCATACATTAGAAATTTAAGGTGGGAAACAAATAAGTGAATTAAAAAAAAAATCAAATTTTTATTCGAATAATATGTATTCGAGTAATTTTGTATTCGTATAATTTTTCATTCGACTAATTTTTTATTCGATTGAAATAGCTTTTTAAATATTCGAATAAAAAAGTATTCGGATCGTTTAATCGTATTTTTATTCGGATAAAAAAGTATTCGTCTCTCGTCAATCGAATAAAAACTTCGAATAAAAAAGTATTAGTCTCTTGTCAATCGAATAATTTTTTCCCAACTCTGCAAAATAGTATATCTGATATAGTGCGTACCAGAGTGGAGTGGGGTAAATCTATAACATGTGGCATACATGAATAGTACAAGAATCCAGTAAAGAAAAAGGCAGTTATTTCACCACAATTTTGGATTGCTTTAATGAAAACTGTATAATTACTGGTCAAACTTGAATTATGTATCTTTGCTGACCGCAATCCCGGTCTACTCATATCAATCTTCATCCAACTATTAACACTTCCTTATTAAAAAAAAAAAAAAAAAAAAAAAAAAAAAAAACAAAAAAACAATTAGGTAATATATTCGATTGAAATACATCATCTGGCTAATGTACAAAATCAAACAATGTCTAGGACACACATAAAGAACATGGTGGCCTTATAAACAAAAATTGGTAGTATCAACAACTATTTTAGATCAAGCATATGTGCACAAGTAAAAATCTCATTCAAACTCAACTGTTTGATAATTTATAATAATAATTTTTGTTAATTATTTCAATATTTAGCCTGAAAAAAAGATATCTCTAAAATAAATAATATGATTTTAATAACCGGTTAAGATTTTTCAGTAAACACGAAACACTTTACAATTCCTTTGTGAAAAAAAAATAAAATACAATTTTGATAGAAAATATACTTATAATATAGCATATATTTATAAATTAATAAAGGGAACCGGTTAACAGCAGATAGAGCACTGGTAATATCATGGATTCAAATAGTACAAGAGCCGAGAAGAAAAAAAAAGGTAGTTATCACACCCCAATTTTTGATTACTTTAATGAAAACTATGTATAATTAATAGTCAAAATTGATGAGTCTGCCAAGTATAGGTAGGGGGAATAAATAATGGCGGCTGTTGAAAAAACTTAAAAAAACACTGATTTTTCATTCGGAGCTCTATATCTTAAAAACTACCAACAACAAAAATCTAAGAGTACATTATTTAAAGAAGAGTAAATTTTCTGAAATATAAGCCCTAAAAGAGCTATTTACGTCCAATAGTTCTCGAGATACAGCTTTTTAAAAAGCAAAATTTCTTAAAAATCTACTGAAAGATTAGTAGTTTGTTAATTTATTTTGAGAATTCTATATCTAAGGAACTATGTGATGTACAGATGTCTATTAGTACTCAAATTAAAGCTAGTTTAATGGACTATAAAGAAGTTTATAAACTTTACCTTCGTAGGTATCATGAAAAAACTAGTAATAATAAAAATTAGTAATTTAGTAATTTTCATGGTATTTGCTAAAATAAATTGATTTATAGTTGTTAGGACAATTAGTTTGATTTATGAAAAACTTCATTTTAGAAACCATTGGACGTACTGATGACTGCCAGCACTCAAATTAAAGCTAGTTAAATTTACTACAAAATAGTTAATTATGTTTACCGTTGTAGGGGTAGTAGTTTTTATGATATTTGCAAAATAAACTCACAAAATGTTAATCTAGTTTTTCGTATAAAACATTAGATTCTTGAAAAAATATATCTCTAGATCAATAATGCGCATATATGTCTGCCAACACTCAAAATAAAGGAAATTTAACTTACTACAAAGAAGTTTATGGCAATTATCTTCGTAGGGGTAGTAGTTTTTATGATATTCACATATGAATATGAATTTGGCAAATCAAAATTTGTCTGAACAACTATAAATAAATTTATTTTAGCAAATTTCATGTAAACTATTACTCCTACGAAAATAAACATCATAAACTACTTTATAGTCCATTAAACTAGCTTTAATTTGAGTGCTAATAGACATCTGTACGTCAAATGGTTTTTGAGATATAAATTTTCAAAATAAATTCACTAACTACTGATCTTTCAGTACGTCCCATACAAGATTTTTATGAAATGTTGCTTTTTAAAAAGCTATATCTCGAAAACTACTTAACGTAAATAACTCTATTAAGGCTTTTATATTTTAGTAAATTTACTCTTCTGTAAATGAAGTTCTCTTAGGTTTTCTTATGTTGTTCTTATTTTTTAAGATATAGAGCTCCGAATAAAAATTTTTTTTTTAACGCTTTGAAACAGCCGCCATTTTTTATTCCCTCTACCTATACTTGGCAGACTCATCCATTTTGACTATTAATTATACATAGCTTTCATTAAAGTAATCAAAAATTGGGGTGAGATAACTGACTTTTTCTCCTCTTGGGCTCTTGTACTAAAACCTAACGGTACTAACAGCCCAGAAAAACGTTATTTCACCCCAATTTTCGATTACTTTATTGAAAATTATGAATAATTAATTGTAAAAATCGAGGAGTCTGCCAAGTATAGGTAGGGGAAATAAAAAATGGTGGCTGTTATAAAACATTAAAAAAATATTAATGTTTCATTCGGAGCTCTATATCTTTAAAACTACCAACAACACAAACAACTTAATCAGACATGATTTAAAGAAGACTAAATTTTCTAAAAATATGCGCCCTAAAAGAGCTTTTTACGTTCAACAGTCCCCGAGATAAACTTTTTTAAAAAAACAATACTTCACAAAAATGTACTAAAATCAGTAATAATTTTTTTTTTTTTTTTTTTTTTTAATCCTTGATGCTCTTTATTACGTCACAAATAAACTCATTCATAAAGACCTTAACATCCCATTCGTTGCAGATTTGACCCAAAACAGATATGCGTCTTTTTATTCCAAACTCCTTAACCATCCTAACCTTAATCTTTCATCCTTAACAATCCCTGATAATCCTCCGAGGCGTCTGAAAAGAAGATGGCCACGGGACCTTCTAGTTTAAATTAATGTTTGAAGTACCACCAATGGGTGGTTCCTTTCCAAGATTTTCAAGTGTATATGAAACATACTACATATTTACCTGTTGTATTATTTTGTACAGTTGTAAATTACAATAAATAAATAATAAAAAAAAAAAAAAAAAAATTATTTTTGGAAATCTACATCTCAGGGCGTACAGATGTCTATTAGGACTCAAATCAAATCTAGTTTAATGTACTATAAAGTAGTTGATAACGTTTATATTTGTAAGAGTAGTATTTTTTTTTTTTTATTTTGCCAATTTATTTTAGCATTATATTATGAAAACTTGAAAATTAAAATAGAAGATATAAAGTGCATTGCAGCATTTCTTAGCACTCTTAATTCTGTATTTCCAACCGCCTTATGGATAATGACGCCTTGCTTTCCGTCTTGAGTTATCCATTACAGGAGGTCATCAATCCAAGTACTTCTCACACTCCACCCTGATTAACTTTGATTACCTGTAGTAAGTCAGGTTTTACCCGGCGGCCTTCCCGACTCTTCACATACACATATACATTTCAAGATTTACTTTTATAAATTGTTTTCTTTTTTTATTTCTATTAATTATAAATAAATATTTTCTCAGGAGGAATAAATTTGAAAGGAAATCCCATTTCATGCGATTGCAACTCTGTCTGGTTCAGTGACTGGATGAAGAGGTACATGTTCGAATCAGTCAAAGTGAACTTCAACGAACAGCAAGAAGAAGAGATGAAGTCTCTCTTGTGCGTACCCCCTTCGAACGGACAGCTGACACCATTGCTCACCTACCATCGACCTGGATGTCATTACGTCTTCGGCAGCAAGGCATCGATAAATCGAGTCGAAAGAACTCTGTTGGTGACTGCGGTGGTTTTAGTGAACCTCTTAGCACTACATTAAGCTACGTGTACCTGTATTTTGGGCTAGTCAATGTTCCTATTAAGTTCTATTTTGTGATTAATATAATTTCTTGAATTAAGTCAATTAGATTGTGATGTTTAATTTTTTGTTTTCTTTGTATTTAAATAAAACATATCATTTAGTAATATATATCTTTTTTCAAACAAGATTTAAAAGGCCTGCCCTCCCCCCATATGTAATGGGCTGAAGTCTGTTCCCCCTTAGGCGAAATCCTGCCTACGCCTAAGGAGAGCACAGACATTCATCTTTTGGCAATTCCAAAACAATGATAACTCAACATAAGGGCCCTTTGATTTGAATATATTTTATTTCATAAACAATGTTTCAAGTATATAGTAATTGGTTTCTGAAAAACCAATGTATAAAACATGTTGTTTCGGACAACCTACGGCAACCGAAAGGTTGAATTGGAGGGGCTGCCATAATGTAGGCAATACTAGCGCCCCATGTGGCCAACAGTTAAACCTCACATCCTCCAGCGCTCTCTGTGATGAGAAGAAGTAACCAGAGGCTGATGAGAGAGTCATCTTGCCTTCTGCCAGAAGCAATTCTTCTTTGTTCACTCTGAAAATCTGCCAAGAGTGAGTAGAATTCCTAGAGTTGTTCCTCGAAGCAGAGGAGAGAGAGGCAAAGGAATGCGGAGAGAAGAAGGAAGCATGGAGTAAGTCCACCCAGTTCAATACAGTTAACCTCACCTTCATCATCAACTTCCTCATTATATCTACAATTTTCCACAGCTCAGTCATTAAAAATTAATTAACCCTCTTAACCATAAATATTTTATTTCGGCCACCCCCTACACTACTTGTAACTTTTATAATAGAATTTTATTTTAATTCAATCATGTTTTATATTTTAATTATACTGTCCACTAATACCCAACCAAAGTGAATGTTTGCCTGGCATTTAGTTGAAGGCATACTTCATACACACGTACTAAATGTATAATTTGGAATCAACTTACAAATGTTTCGTTATATTCTGCAGAATACAAATTTGTGTTATATTGATCATGGTATCTGCTGCATTCACCATGTTTTACACCCACTATGTCTGTCATGACAGTATCTACTGTCGTGGCAAACATGGCGCTCTAAGTCTTGCGTGATAGTTGACAGGTCAGTAAAGTTTAGTGACGGTAAAACTACTGTCACGTTAAAATTCAGAAACTCATGCTTGGATGAAGAAAATGAAATTTGCCGGTACCTCTCCTCTATTAGTTGTTCAATCCACAGTGAGTAACAGTTAGCAAAAGTTTTATTTTTTCAATACAAAGAAAATAATTGAGTAATATAATTTAGTAACTTTTGTTAGAGTTAAGAACCAAATATTATCCTCAAACTTTAACAATCTATTTCCCACATGTTTTCTTTTTGTCAGTTACCATGTTTTGCAACTAAACTCCTCATATATCGGGCTATGTAATTATTGTAAAAACATATTGCAAAACCTACCATTCCTTGAAAGCTGCCAAAGATGTCATGAAGATTGACAGCTACTGACAAAGCATAGCTCTTTTGGCAATGTCCAACTGCATTATACTGACTATTTTTACTTGTATATTTCCATTCTTTTCATCTGACAAGTAAGGAATCCATGGTTAAATACACAGATAATAATAATATATAATTTAAAATTAAAATTAGTGAATGAATGATACATCTGAGGTCTTACTGCAATAACAATTATCACCATAGGGCATAAGTTATATATAAGGTACTATAGTACAATAGTACTCTAGAACAAGAGCCGAGAAGAAAAAAAGGCAGTTATTTCACACCAATTTTTGATTACTTTAATGAAAACTATGTATGATTACTAGTCAAAATTTATAAGTCTTCAAGTATAGATAGGGGGAATAAAAAATGGCGGCTGTTTCAAAACCTTAAAAAAAATTAATTTTTCAACTCCCTAACCCTCTAGTTTCTAACCTTGCTTCTTCTTCTATTCCTAACAATCCTCCAAGACGCCTAAAAGAATAAATAAATACAAATATTCCTAAATTTATTATTTGAGTCAATAAAGATTACAATAAAATCTTCTGATCCACTAAAAGCTAACGTCTTACACGCATCATCTCTCGATGGCGTACGTTACATATTTCATCCGCAATTTTGTTTCTTAATACTTAATTTCAGACAGAATGTAAATTTAACCTATTAGTTTTTAATATAATATATTTTTTATTAATTTTTGAGAATGTTTAACTTTAATAAAAACGAAATTTCATTTGATCCTATCTTCCCAACATAGTTTATTTCCTGACGTTTCGGCCCTTAGGCCATTATCAAATATACAAGCTAAAATTTTCATATCATTAACATATGATTCAACTCACACCTAACAATTATATTTCTTGATGAAAGGAATATGGTCCGGGTGCGGTAAAAAAAAAACTCAAATAGTAGAAATATACTATTTTAATGAGCCAACGTTTCGCCCCACGTTGCAGGGCTTCTTCAGGGCTATTTTGACGGCAGCCAAAACAAAATGCAATTATATTTCTTCTAACATACCTTATAAATGATTTGCCACATTCACTAAAATAGTTTATTACAATGCAGGCTAATTACCCAAGTCAACAATCTTTAAAAATACATATATATGGTATATATATTTAACAAATTAATATCATAACATTTTCTATTTTACAAAATAGCTATCTACTTTAATAACTATTGGGCAGTTACAGGTAGTTGGAAAGTATCTATAGATACTTTATTTAAAATTAAATGCTATCGATTGTAAGATCAAGTATCGAATTATTTTAACTTTTCCAATTTTTAAAATATTAGGGCCCATTATATACTCTCAGAGGTGCTGAGAATAAAAATATAATTTATGATCGGGCACGAGGAAATCGATGTATTTTAACTTTTCCGATTTCTAAAATATTAGGTTCTCCTTATAGGTTTTCAGAGATGCTAAGAACCAATATAGAATCGATTTTATGATCGCACGCTTACCTATTGATTTATTTTAACTTTTACGATTTCTAAAATATCATGTTCCCCTTATATGTTTTCAGGGGGCTGAGGACGAAAATATAATCGATTTTGACATCGCGCGCTTACCTATCTATTTATTTTAGTTTTTACGATTTCTAAAATATTAGACTCACCTTATATGTTTTCAGAGGTAGAAATCGGAAAAGTTAAAATAAATCGATACGCGATCATAAAGTCTATAGCATTTTCATCTTCTGCATCTCATAAAACACACACACACACACAAAGGACACCTAAATGTTAGAAATAAGAAAAGTTATAATAAGTCGATTCAGGAAGCGTGGTAAGGCGCGATGCTACTAACTCCAAGAACCCGGTGTCGAATCCGGCTCGGCAGAGAATTGCTTATGTTACACCGTAGCCTTGAGCCAACCCTGTGGGTTCTGGGTATTCTTAATTGGGGAAAAAAAGCAGTCGAGCTTATTGGCCAAATAAAGTAGACAGCCTGAACTGTTCAGTTGAACTATATCGAATGAGCTTTTGACCAAACGGTAAAGGTGTATTGCCTCTATATTTATTTTATAAAATACCTAAACGTCTAACCTTTCTTTAAAAAAAAAAATAAAAAATACAAGATATAATACAAAAATATTTAACAAAGATGAACTTTTATAAGTTTTCAGCATTCATAACAATAAAGAATTAGTAAATATTAGTTAATCATAGTATCACCACTCTAGAATAATAATAATCTAATATTGAAATATATCTTCGTTTTCTTATTGACAACAATTGATATTTATTTGAAAAAGTAATATCTATCATAATGTACACATTAAAAAGCATTTTTCGCCTGGTTAAAGAGAAAATGGCATTTGCGTTTCTTCTAGATAAACTACTTCTACCGAGAATTAATGGTACAAGATAGGGATGCGACATCGATGTCGATGTTTTGAAAACATCGATGTTTTTAAGCCGATGTTTTTTTTTTT
>NW_027115366.1:2542605-2561252 GCF_000696795.3 Halyomorpha halys | reverse complement strand
TTTAACATCGATGTTTTACTTTCGATGTTTTACGTTTGTCCTAATCTTTACTTTTTTTTTAAAAAGTAACTAAATGAAAACAAAAAATTTACGGTATAAACAATTTCCTTTCAACAATGTGGGATAAAAAAGGACCTCCAACCATCACGATAACGACGTAATAAAGATAAATTACGACTAGAAAAACATCGATGTTTTAAAATATCTATGCTTAATATTAAGACATCATTACATACAAACCTTTGCCTAAAATAGATCGATGTTTTTGAACAACCATTTCAGTAACATAAGTTCTGTTCAAACGACTACGTATACTCCCGCCAGTCGGAAGTGGTTTTGCAAAAAATAATGCAAATTGACAAAAAAAAAACATCGATGTTTAGAAATATCAATGTTCAATATTAAAATATCGTTGCATACAATACATTGCCCAAAATACATCGATGTTTTTGAACAACAACTTCAGAAACATAAGGTCTGTTCTTACGACCACGCATTCTACGGCCTGTCAGAAGTGATTTTTGGAACAAAGAATCAGACATCGACTACAAAAACATCGATGCTTTTAAAATATCGTTGCTTACAATACGTTACCCAAAACACATCGATGTTTTTGAACAACCATTTGTGTAAGGTAAGGTCCGTTACAACGACTATCCAACCATCACGCATTTTAAGGCCTGCCAGAAGTGTTTTTTTAAACCAAGAATCTGACATCAACCACAAAAAACATCGATGTTTTTAAAATATCGTTTCTTACAATACATTCCCTAAAATAAATCGATGTTTCGGAACATTCATTTGAGTAACATTAGGTCTGTTCCAACGATCACCCATTCTACCACCTGTCAGAAGTGGTTTTTGAAACTAAAAATCCTATATCGACTACAAAAAACATCGATGTTTTAAAATATCGTTGCTTACTATACTTTACCGAAAAAACATCGATGTTTTTGAACAACTATTGAAGGAACATAAGGTCTGTTCCAACGACTACCATGCTCAGGCCAGTCAGAAGTGCTTTTTGTATGAAAGAATGGAACTTCGACTACAAAAAACATCGATGTTTTAAAATATCGTTGCATACTGTCGATATGGGATTCTTAGTTTCAAAATCCAGACCTTATGTTATTCAAATGAATGTTCAAAAACATCGATGTATTTTGGGTAATGTATTGTAAGCAACGATATTTTAAAAATATGGATGTTTTTTGTTGTCGATGTCTGATTCTTAGTTTCAAAACCCACTTCTGACAGGCCGTAGAATGCGTGATCGTTGTAACAGACCTTATGTTTCTGAAATAGTTGTTTAAAAACATCGATGTTTTTTGGGTAATGTATTGTAAGCAACGATATTTTAAAACATTGATGTTTTTAGGAGTCCTTAAAAAAAACATCGATGTTTTTTTGTCGATGGTTTTTTTAACATCGATGTTTTAGTATTGAACATCGATGTTTTTTTATCGATGTCGCATCTCTAGTACAAGAGCCCAAGAAAAGAAAAAGGCAGTTATTTTACTCCAATTTTTAATTGCTTTAATGAAAACTATGTATAATTGCTAGTCTAAACTGATGAGTCTGCCAAGAGAACCTAAGAGAACGTCATTTAAAGTAGAGCCAATTTGCTTAATTAGGAGCCCTAAAAGAGCTATTTACGTTCAATAGTTTCCGAGATATAGCTTTTTAAAAAACAACATTTCACAAAAAATGCACTGAAAAATCAATAGTTAGAACATTTATTTGTGGAAATGTATTATCTATTAGAAATCTATTAGAATTCAAATTAAAGCTAGTTTAATGTGACATGTAGTAGTTTATGACACTTTTGTAAGTAGAACTTTTCATGCAAAAATAAATTGATTTCTAGTTGTTGAGACAAAATTCATATCCATATGCAAATATTATAAAAATTACTATCCCTACGAAGATAATCGTCATAAACTACTTTATAGTACATTAAATTGGCTTTATTTTGAGTCCTAAAATACATCTGAATGTCTAATTGTACCTAGGATATATTTATTCATAAATCAAACATTTGATCCGAACAAATAAAAATCAACATTTTGTGAATTTATTTTGTCAAATATCATGAAAACTACAACTCCTACGAAGATAAATCAGAAGTTAGCGAATTTATTTTGGGAAGTCTATATCTAAAAATCATTCAACGTACAGATGTCTATAAGCTCTCAAATTAAAGCTAGTTTAATTTACTATAAATTAGTTTATTATGTCTATCTTCGTAGGAGTAGCAGTTTTCATGATATTTGCTAAGATAAATTGATTTGTAGTTGTTTGGCCATTATTGCATGCGTGACATTTGTATTTATATGTGAATATCATAAAAACTACTACCCCTACGAAGTACGTGACTTAAACTACTTTATAGCATATTTAACTAGCTTTAATCTGAGTGCTGACAATTGTCAGTCAAAAATGATAAGTCTGCCAAGCATAGGTAGGGGGAATACAAAATAGCGGATGTTTAAAAACCTTAAAAAAACATCAATTTTTCATTCAGAGCTCTATATCTTAAAAACTACCATCATCACTTGAAAATCTAAGAGAACATTATTTAAAGAAGAGTAAATTTTCTGAAATATTAGCCCTAATAGAGCTATTTACGTCCTATAGTTCTCGAGATATAGCCTTTTAAAAAGCAAAGTTTCTTAAAATTCTACTGAAAGATTAGTAGTTAGTTAATTTATTTTGAGAATTCTATATCTCAGAAACTATGTGCCGTACAGATGTCTATTAGCACTCAAATTAAAGCTAGTTTAATGGACTATAAAGAAGTTAATTAACTTTACCTTCGTAGGAATAGTAGTTTTCATGATATTTGCTAAAATAAATTGATTTATAGTTGTCCGGACAATAAGTTTGATTTATGAAAAACTTCATTTCAGAAACCATTGGACGTGCAGATGTCTGCCAGCGCTCAAATTAAAGCTAGTTAAATTTACTACAAAATAGTTAATTATGTTTATCTTTTTAGGAGTAGTAGTTTTTAATGATATTTGCAAAATAAACTCACAAAATGTTAATTTCTAGTTGTTTGTATAAAATGTTGGATTTTTGAAAAAACTTTTTGAAACAGTCGCTACTTTTTATTCCCCTACCTATACTTGGCAGACTCATCAATTTTGACTAGTAATTATACATAGTTTTCATTAAAGTAATAAAAAATTAGGGTGAAATAAATGCATTTTTCTCTCCCCGGCTTTTTCCCGGCTCTCCCAGTACTATAAGGTGAGTTCAAACGAACATAAAATGAATTTTTATTTTGGTAAAAAATATATTGGAATTGCTGTGAACGAAGTTGCAGGAAATGCATTGGAATAAGAACCAAAACATAGTATGCTTATTCCAAAGTAAATTTAGAAAGTGCAGTACACTTTATTCATTCATAGTATGAGAAATAAACAATTCTAAAATATTGTTTAAAACATTTAGAAATATCTCAACCCATAACGGTAGATCGGGATACCTTCATCAAGTGAGTATATGGAAAATTGAAAAAAAAAATCAAATTTTTGGGAATAGACGAAAACGAAGTATAAGTTAGGAGACGTCCTTCCTTAACAATGGGTTTTTGGAGGGATTTGCCAAGAAACCAATGAATATTTTTTTTTTTTTTTAATTAGTTAAGGACAGATCGGAATAAATCGAAGGAAGAATACACGAGTAGTGTATGGAAAGGATACATGAATTTATACCGAATGGACTACAAACATCAAACTGTAAAGCATAAATATGATTTTAGTGATCCAAAGACATTAGTGAATGCGTAAAAAATCAAAATTTTATGGAGATTTTCTAAATAGGGAAATAAAAGAAAGAAGAAGAAATTGGAATTTCCTAGCACTCAACTTATAAAAAAAGATAGGTTTTCTCAAATTTTAGTAGATTTGAAAGATTTTTGGTTAGAAATGTATTAGTTTTAAATATATAAATAGTTGACCGTATAATTTCAAATTATGGAGTAGTTGGTCAGGGTTGCGATGAAAAGAGAAACAAAAATAGTCAACAACTATTTATTTTCCGACGTTTCGCCCCACTTTGTAGAGCTTCATCAGAGCTGTTCAAGTTAATAGCTTTAGTGGCTTACAGACAATCGGAAGCGTACATGACAATCTATATGAAGCTCTAAAAAATAGGGCGAAACGTCGGAATATAAATAGTTATTAAATATTTTTTTAAATCTTTTGACCGCAACCCTCACCATATTCTCTATTATTTAAAAGATATTTTTGTTTACATAGACACATGTGTTTTTATTTTAAATAATTTGATTTATAAGAAGTGGCGATGCAATAATTAACAAGTACCTTTTTTTTTTTACTTCAACCGTTCGTTACCAAGCACTACAATGTTATCACTTTAATTATATTTACCGGGTGTAGTTTCCTCAATTCTGCGTTATGTAGTCTTCTATATTTTCAAATTCATTCTTCTTCGGTCTGGAAAGTTTAGACGACACTTAATTTTTAATAACCTTAACGTGCTGTTCCTTCCTTAGTTTAAGAGGACACATTTTTCATCCTTAAAGAACAGTGGTAAGGATACAAATTTCGTGAATTCTATCCTTAAATACTTTTTAAAGTTTCTGGACAGAAATCGAGAGATATGCAAGAATAACGAGCATTCCAAAAGAATTGGTAATATACTGGGACAAACCCGTCCGGATTAATATTAAAACTTGGGCAAACATTTCGTCCCAAAGTTACCGAAGTAAAGGAGACTACAAAAAATACAGAATTATTTTGAACCTCAAAGCCAATAGTAAATCAATTCTTGTATTGAATACTAGATTAATCATAACTAAATTGATTAATAATGATTTCCTAATGAAAAACTAATTACAATAACAAACTATAGAATGCACACACAATAAAAGTAGCGACAAGTAAGGTTATACGAAAAATAGTGTTGCCAGTGGTATTATTCAAATAACAAAAAAAAAACTGATAAAATCATTTATTTTTAAAACAAATAATACAATTGTAAACATATAGTAATAGGCATGCAGAGGGGAATAGAACCTACGAATTTTTATTTTATTCCATCCCATAATGTTAATATAGGACTTAGGGGTCGTCATATGAACCATGTGTCCGACTTTCGTTATGTTTTCTGCATCTTCTTTTCATTTGTTCTTTCAGATGGTCTTCCATCTGTTTTCTTTTGACACCTCCTCCTGTTTTCAAAGGTTTTGGAATAGAACTGTTTGTTTGTTTTCTTTTATTAACTTCTTCTCCGTCACGTTTCGTGGGTAATTTTCTTCGCCGATTTATGATCTCTTCTAGGCTCTCACTTTTTTGTGGATATCTGACATCATCGTCGTCAATGTCTTCTTTGTAACAGAATCCTTCCCGCGAATCCAAAGGATCTGTGGTTTTAGGTTTTTTTAAGGTCAAAAATAAGATTGGTCTTTTATTATTTTTTTCCAAGGTAGCCTTTCTCCTATCAGTGATCTTAGGCATAATGTTCGGGTTCCTTATAGAGTTTTTGTGTAAGGAAAGACCGTTAAGTCAAATAAAATGTGAGCAATTTGTGGATATGTAAATTTTGTGATGACTAGACATATGATGAAAACATATGGATATTAAACTAAAAATGCTATTAAAAATAAGGTCAGTCTGTAGAAAGCCCTATTTGTTATAAGCAGTTAACATAAGGTTATAATTAATTGGTGTTAATCTTAGCTAAAGCATGTTATGCACTTTCATTGTTGTTTACTACCGTAGTCTCCTGATTATTTGTCACGAACTCTTTTCCCTGCAATATTATCATGCCCTAATATGCATCTGAATTTTGAGACTCAATTATTCCAAAGGGCCGTCCTTAAACAAGTAGAGGGATCCAGATATGGACACTTGAAGACCCAGGTTAAACAGGTTAAACAATTTACTATGTATCAAGCGGGTTTAATATATATTCTCAGAAAGCTTCGCGATATTCCTTGTTCATTCGTATTCTCAGTGTTACCAGAGTAAGAATAAGATTTAGGCCAGAATCACAACCAGCATTGTTGCATTCTGCACACAGAATCAGGCACGTACGATGCTTCGACTATACTCTCAGTGGAACACCAAATTCATCCAGTCAAGTCCTCATGCCACAAACAGGCAATGCTTATGATCTTCACTCATTATCTTACTGCGACCAATCTACCAGCACTACTTGAGGAAATTTTCAATCAACAATACTTGGAGCAATTCTGTGAACACATCCAAACTCCAATATTTCCACCCCAAACACATCTAAATTCAAGCAACGATAGAAACGGTAGGTGGGGCCAGTAAATCTACATACACCACCCTAGAATCCGTCTTCAAGGAAGAGAGTATTCATCAAACAGTATCCCGTTTCAATTTATCCCAACGTTCCTATGATCATTGCTTTCCCTGAACAAGCTTTGTATTCTATGGAATTAGGCAGACCAGATAACACACCCCAGACAATGGGTACATTAATTACTAATCTTAGTTTTACCTTCAATATCTTGTTTAGTTGCTATGTGCAAACTACTATTAACTTTAAGGAAGGAGGTGTCGTGGTTGTATCATATAGTCGGATTCCAATTAACAATGTGAGGTATTCAATGCCAGAATGCTCAGCTAGTTAAGAGGTGAATAGACAGGGTGAGTCTTACGAGTGCTAGACCTAGATCCGTAAGACCTCGAAGGATGGAAACTTCGCCTAACAGGGTACTAGTCAGCAGTCGTGAAGGAGATATGCAAGTCCTGTCTGGGTACTAGCCGTAGATCCTTATAGAAAAGATAGAGGAAGGAAGAGAGATCCAGGAGAGGCAGCGTGAAATAAAAGACAACATGCATTTCCAAGAAATACCACTAGAATGAACTGATCCACTATGAACATTGTTACCCTCTGCTGCCTAAGGAGGGGAGTTCCATGAGTTGGAAATTCGCACTGAGGTATTCCAATTTTCGTCTAGTCAATTCTCTGGCTTTCGAGAGATACTACGATTAAGAGATTAGTTTTAAGCGGATCAGCAGATTCTATTGTAATCTTTACGATTTCAAATGATACATTCATGAATATTACTATATCTTATATAGTTGTTACATGTGTTAAATTAAAGTATATATAAGGAATAGTACCACTATTAATATACGGCGTTTGCCTGATAACAGTAGAAGTCCCCGTGTTAACTGGTAGGTTGCGTCATGACGGATCTGAGTGGTTTTGGCAGCTGTAGTAGTTACAGCATAGACCAACTGGTAGCGGTGTCGTTACAGTACTCTCTTATATGAAGACGGAGTCTAGGGTGATGTCCTGTCAGGGATGTCGGTTTGCAGCTTTGGTTGCCGCTACTTTCTTTGTTGTAGCGATCTTTTAGTTTTTGTGCAAGCAATTGCTGTTAAATAACATTCAAGGGAAAACACATTAATTTTTTTTTCTGTTCTCAAGAGTCAGCACATTGTAGGAAGTAGTATAATGGAGGGGGTACGCTTCCAGGGCTAGTGACGTCAGAATGATGAATCTATTCGTTTTGTGGGCGTGGAATGGCTGGGTAGAAGGATTAAAATTTTTTTTAAAAACTTGAGAGTTACTTAAAGTGTGATCATATTTTGTTGTTAATATTGGTTTTTTGAATAAGTTAATTATCAGTCATTTTTTTGTTGTAAACATTAAATATTCTAAAAAAAATAATCTTTACTGTTTTTATTATTATTATTTTTTTTTAATAAACAACATTCCCCATTATATCAGAAACAATTATTTGTTTGAATCGTTTACAATGACACAATAATTATGTAACAACAATTTATTGTTTAAATTAAGCAAGTTAAAACGATTTATGTTTGATAAACTTATTCAACACATTATCTTATGTGGTTTATTAAAATAATATTGAGTAAGACATTAGGACAAAGTAAGTATAAGAAATAAACGAAACCTTTGAAGGTAAGTATTCATTCTGAGGAAAGCTTAGTAGTGCAGTCTTTAACGTAATACTGCCATCAATGGATAGTTTATTGTACCTTTAAAAGATTTAATTTTAATTTTTTCTTGTATATTAATAAATTCTTTAATTTAAGAAGGACATTCATAAACAATATTGCATTATCCGCAATTCAAAATAATTTGCTATATTTGTTTTAATCGTACCTCCAATGACTATTGCTACTTTTTCTATAATTCGTTCACATATGTACTTCAATAATTTGTTTCTATATGGCTAAAAGATTAATTAAATGATCTTCACAAAATGAGTTGTGAGTTGTCATCAAGGAAGTAACTTGATCTGATTTTTATGAAATTTATGTCTTCATTGGGAAGGATATGGTGGATAATAATTGAAAGGTTAGCAGGAACACCATCATACTTGTTCCTGACTCTATATTTGTTTATTTTATCTTCGACTGTACTATCAAAAGCCTTCAATAAATTAATTTAGAAAAGCCTTTTTCATAAATTTAACATAATTAACTTTGACACATACTTTAACAGGAAGGAGAATTAACAAAGAAATTATTTCTTTCACCAACCAAGTGGCCACAGATGGAGTGACGAACAACGATTCCTTGTCATCTTCACAGAGCAATGTGAGCTCTGTTGGGGAACCAAACAAACGTTAACTCGATAGAAGAACAAAGATCGTCATGATTTGTTTCGGCAACCCCCTTACATAACGAAGAAACGGGCAACTAGCTTTGTCGAACTGATACTGTCGAACCTAGGTCTCATTTGTTCAACGGGCTTTAAAACTTCCAGCGCTGTTATAATAAAGTATAGAAAAACATACGACAGGTTGCTGTTTGACCGTTACGGACTAACAAGACGTTACCTAGCTACCACAACGAGAACTCCTACAGTCGTCAGGCAAACATCGTAAATTGAAGTGTTTATTTCTTGTAAATATTTTAATTTTATAAATTAATAACTATGTTATATATTGTAATATTCCTAATTGTATTATTTGAATCAATAAAGATTACAACAGAATCTTCTGATCCACAAAAAAGCTTGCGTCTTATGCGTCGCATCTGTTGATGGCGTTTAATAACCCAAAGATTGTCAAACCTTGGTGCGTATTTCCCCTTCAAGGATGCTCCTTGGGAAAAAGGGAGCAATAATATACACAGTGGATCATTGAATTCTAGTGCTATTTTTGGAAATGTATATTGGATTTATATTTCACTCTGCCTTCGCAAGATCTATAAACCTTTCTTTCGTAAGGATCTACAGCAAGCTCCTGTAACATTTGCTATCACCTTCGCCACCGTAGGCTGTACAGTTTCCGTCCTATGAGGATTTATGGCTAGTTCTCGTGAAACACATCCAGTCAATTCATTTCCTAACCAGCTATCTAACCTAATGAACACTTATTGTTGAGGTCTTCTAGTACCCTGGGACAGAGTACCACACATTGTCGGTTGAAGTCAGAACTAATTAATTATACTCAACAGCACCTCCTAACCAAAGCCAACAGGTTGGTTGAAGTTTAATTTGCCTCCAGTTCACACTAACCGAATCTCTTCCAATGAAATACTCGGTTATCAGTTGTTTGTTTATTGTACTCATGCGTTTTGTGAAATTTATCTTTCTATTAAGGATAGCTTGAAGGACGCATATTTTGACGAAATGACTTACTCCATTCAAAATCATTCTTTGAATCTAAAAGAATCTAGTTTGGAATAAATGTTGTAATTGTAATGACTAAAATGTTACTGTTACTTAAATTGTATCTTTTTATATTTCTTCCATACTTTTGTAACAAGAAATATTATAGAAAGTCATCATCCTCATCATTGTATCCCCTTTACCGCTTGCGCAGTGTGGGGTTACAATTTGCAGAGTCTGGACCAGATATCTCGGTCTTGGACCATCTCCCTTCTCCTACTCCCTTCTATATTCCGCCTCTTGAACGCCTCCTTAACAATCTCCTCCAAGGAAATTCATGGTCCTCATCTTGGCCTTCTTCCTTCTACGCAAGAAGTACTCAAATGTCTTTCTGGCAGTTCTTTTCTGGTCCATCCGAAAGAGGAGTCCGAACCATCTTAGCTTGTGCTCCTCTAGAATGCCCTCAGCCGGTTTGACTCCGAGTTTAGTCCGAATGGCACTGTTCCCTACTCTTATCTCGTCGTGTTATTCCTTCCACCTTACGAACGCTCTTGGATCCGGCTCTTGTGCTTCGAGATGAGGGTTCACGATTCGGAAGAGTTGGAAAGAATAGGGAGGAACATCGATTTGTAGATCATTATTTTAGTTTTTCTCGTCGCCTCCCCTTTGCTCAGGAAACCCCTTCGAAGTAAACTAAATATTCTTCCAGTTGCAGTGATTCTTTGAGAAACTTCCCCATAAATGTAGCAGCTTTCGTTGAAATGAGCACCTAGATAATTGAAATTCTGGACCTGTTCTAGTCTTTCTCCGTTCGCTTTGATCACCCTTATTATACAGTTTCTTTCCTATCCTCGTACATTTGGTTAATTTTCATGTTTATCGAGGCCACTCCCTCTTACAGAACACTTATGCTGTATCGGAGGTCTCAGTCGTTGAAAACCAGGAAAACCAAGTCATCCGCAAATGCCAACACAGAAAATTTTATGGGTTGTAAGTTCCGAGTCCTAACTGAAACTGTCTCATTCTAAGTTTAGCTTTCTTTATTGCTTTATCGAGAACTACTATGAATAGCAGGGGGCTCAAGCAACATCCTTGACGAATACCTGATTTTGTCTCGAATTCTTGTGATATATGGTATTATAGAAAGTACTTTGTGTAATCAAAACTGTCAAAGTAGGAACAAGACATTTCCATAACTGAGGCTATACTGTTAATATGTTTTTCATAACTTTTGTAAAGATTTGAAAAACAAAACAGAATGTGTTCTACTTTTAAGTAGAAAGAAAAGTCGTTCCTTATAAAGGACATTTTTGATGTAATTTTATATATTTTTTTCCTTTCTAAACAGATGAAATATATATTCTATTCTACCTCGAAGTAAATGAAAGTTAAGTTAAATCTTATAAATTAAAACTAAAATGTAGCATTGACCTTAAATGATTCATCTGTTCTACGAAGATACGCAAGCAGTGTAGGTGCATGGTGACTAAGTGGGAATCCCATTTATAGTCATATCTCTATGTTAATTAAATGAATAATAATTTACACTTTAACTTTGTTAATACGTTAAGAATGTCATAATTGAATCGTAAAACTGTCAAAAAAACAATCCTAGTGTGATTTGTTATCTAACTTTTCTCCCTACCACTTCAGTCAAACCTTGGCGCCAGAGCTGTTCGTTCGTCCTTACTCGCCTGTCAAGAAAGTGTTACAGTTGTTTCTACAAATTACGGTTTCTTCATGTTGCAATTGTGTTTACCGTTTTTACTTATGGAATATGTGTTCTAAAAACTATTTTGGGTTCTGTCTGAGTTTTATTTTCTATCAGTAATCAAAATTTGGATTAAAATGGTTCAGAAATACTCGTCTTATCTCCAATTAACTGTAAGTTTTAGATTAGTAATTAACATTATTTGACAATGTGTTTATTGATTGTCTTTTTTAATACCACTAATCTTAAAATTATTGATTCTATATTAATATTTACTGTGACTAACGTTTGTTTATCTTATACACGTTTTCAAGAGTTGTTTTAAAGAAAAAGTATTCAAAAATACCACTCTTAATTGATAGAAACTTTCTCTTGTCATTTTCACTTTTATTTTTGTTGGGTTTAAATTCAACAAATTATATTGATCTCTTTGCTAACAGAATCAAAACTTTTTTAAAAACTGAATTCCTGAAATTGTTGATAGTTATGATGAAATGATTGAAAACAAATAATAATTCATTTACTATTTGAAATAGTACAAGTCTCGAAACATCTAAGACTTATTGACACTTTTCCCCAGCTTTATTAAAAGTGTTCAGACATAAAACAAAATGCTTATAAGTATTCTGTTAGCAAGTTTAAAGCAAACAGTTAATATTAATCAATTAAATTATAGAAATTAACCAGATAAGTACAGTAATACTTATGTACTGTGGGTGCAATCTTTGTACTTAACTCCAATGTTAGTCAGTTTGTTAGGATTATTGAATGTTATATTCCGGATTGGGATTAATTTGATGAAATCAATAATTTTAGTTTGTTTTGTTACATGTATTAACAACTATATACATTAATTAATACAATTTATTGATGTTTTCCCTAAAAGTTAAAACCGCTAACTCCATTTTAGTACATGAAATGCTTAAGCAAAATTTCAGTTACTGATTTAGCTTTTGACCATATTGACTAGTGATGATTTACTCAGCTTTAGAAGATTTTAAAGTATCATAGTGCGATCATGGACATCCTAAAATCATAGACACCATGTTATGAAACTTTTGTTCTGGAACAGTGTTCTTTGATTCAAGGCCCTGTCTAATTTGGGAAGTATTCCTTGAAATGTTAAAAGTGAAATCAGGTAGACTTAGGCAGAATTTGTTTGAAAAATAAATCGTTGAATGCTCTAAACAAATTTTATAATTTTACATTATTTGTTTTTTTTTTTTGTTTTTTCATGATTGATGAAATGATTATTTTTTTCTAATTTATAATTTTGACAAGAAGTTCATACCATCTATTTTAGTCAGTCAAGGGTTCTCATCGAGCCAGAGTTGATTGACCAGTTATCTATAGTTAGATTAATCAGATTAAAATGTATTTACTTATTACGAAAATAATAAAAAATATTTATAACATGAAATTAGTGTAGTCAAGAATGTGTTTGAACATGAAGAAAAAATGAGAAGTCAAAATAATGTGTACATAAATGACACTTTATGCACACATTATTTGTTTTGTCCTATTATTAACAAATCACATATTTAATCCATCTGCAACACTTGAGTTAATTTGTTTATTACATGCCAAAAAAATTACTTTACAATAAAAATTAATAATTTTATCCTTTCCGTTTTGTTTTTTTGGCATTAGTTGGTTTTAAAAAATAATAGAATAATAGATGCTTCTAATGCTATTGTAATTATAAAAATGTTTACAAGTTTTGTTCTCAACTTGAGGAAATTAATTCTATATATTCCGGTATTCATGAGTTTAAAATATCATTTTTAAAATTTAAATGAGGAGATGGTTGGTGCGGTCAGTGAAGGACACAAAGTTATAACTTATTTATTAGTGCCAGCGTTTTGGTCAGAATTTCACCCCTTCGTCAGGACTAAGAACAAAAAACAAGATGACAGCCATAATGAATGGAAGCAATTACAGAAAAATAGTAAAATATATAACAATATAGATACTTAAGTAGTGTTGAAAGAAGATATATAATCTAGGTATTATAAGAATATAAAGGTTAGGATAAGACTTAGTTATAATAAAATTAGGAAAGAGAAAAGAACAAAAAAAAAAAAGAATATACATTTGAAAATCTAGAAAATAAATATATGTACAAAATGACATTATTTATAAAAAATAAAATATGAATTTATATAAGGAAAATAAGTAAAGAAATATGAATATTAATGAGAAACTAATTTTAACTTTTACTAACCATATTTCCTCATTTAAATATACATGCCAACTGTTCATCATTATTTTACATAATTGTGTAATAATTTATTTTAAAAATAGTGAAATAGAAACTATCATATAATTATTTTAGAAGTATAGTGCATTATTTCGATAATTGTTCAAAATATTAAAATAATTGCAAGAAATTAGTACTAACAAATTATTACTATTTTATAATAGTGATACGAGGTTATCTAATAATTTTATTGAAATCATTTAGTTGAGTATGTGAAAAATAAATTTTGTGAATAATCATTCGAGTATAACACCGCTTAACCGGCTTAAGGGATTAATTTACGATATAAATAAAATGCTGAGTTAATACTAATAATCCAAGAGGCTGGAGATAAAAATATCAGTTATCTCATCCCAGATTCAGTTTATTTTAATGATAGCTATATATAGGTTCTAATCAAAATTGATGAATCTGCCATAGTTAAGGGAAATAAAAAATGGCCGCTGTTTCAAAAAATTAATTTTTCATTTTGAGCTCCATAATGTTAAAACTTCCTACAACTCTAGAAATCTAATAGAACATTATTTATAGTAGAGTAAATTCAATAAGATATGAGCTCTAACAGAACTGTTTATCTTCAATAGTTTCAGAGATACAGTTTTTTTTAAAGCAACATTTCGTAAATAATGTATTGAAAAATCAGCATTTCGTGAATTCCTTGTGAAAAATCTATATCTTAGGAACTATAAAATGTACAGATGTCCATTAGCGCTCACATTAAAGTTAGTTTAATGTGCTGTAAAGTAGTTAATGACGTTTACCTTTGTAGGAATAGTAGTTTTTATGATATTTGCTAAACTAAATTTAAAAACTTTTTATTCGGACAATTCATTCCGAACTCCATTTCTTTAAAATTGCCCACTACGCTAAAAAGCTTAATAGATTTATAAATTATTTTATAATAGAAGAGCATTTAAATTAGAGTAAATTTGCTAAAATATGAACCTTAATAGAGCTATTTATGGTCAACAGTTACTGATATACACTTTTTCAAAAGCAACATTTATTACGAAAAATTAATTGTTTACAACCATTACACTTAAAATTCATTTTTGGGATCCTTCAGAAGGTGGAGCCCTGCCTCGTTAGTTTTATTTTTTATAATGATGAGAAGATAGTTGACTGTAGATAGTATATATGAGGAGAAGATGGTTGGGGGTGCGGTCAGTAAATAACACAAATAAGTTGAGAGAACTTATTTAATAGTGCCAACGTTTCAGCCAGAGTTTCTAGCCTTCATGAGGGCTAAGAACAAAGAGCAAGATAACAACCAATGATTACAAAAAATAAATAAATAAATAAATAAAAAGAGAAAATATAAACAAAATGATAGAAGTAAATAATTATACAGAATAAAAATAAAGTAATGAAAGGAGTGGAAAATAAAATGTTTAATTAAATATATAAGTAGAATAACATCAAGGAAATAAAAAAATTTAAGTTATATTATATAAAGAAACAAAGAAATATGAATATATTAATTTAATAATAATTAAAAAATTAAAGTTATGGAAAGAAAATATAAGTAAATAATGAAATATGTAAGTATAATATTAGAGTAAGGAAACCAAATATAAGGTTGAGTTAGACAAAAGAAGTGATTTTTTTTCGTAATCTCCTTTATTATTAAATTTATACAATACATACATACAAATGCATAATACAAATGTATACTAGCATACTACTGCCTTGGATTGCCTAGTGGAATTGTAAGGTTAGTTGCAGGATCCAATCAAGGTAGTCAAAATCATGCAGCCAACGCCAGTGGATTATTGGAAGAGGGAGGGACGTCCGCTGGTTAGGTGTGAGTGTAACGACTTTAGACTGTAGACGCTGCCACCTCCCAGGTCTTGGTGGAGGGATAATTTCATGAAACAGAGAGTTAGAGCAGGCCTTCAACCCATCAAAAATTTTGATGTGTCATTGGCTTATGAAATCCGGCACAGTGGGGAGTTGGAGCTCTTCACAGATGACGCTGTTCTTGGTCCTCTGAAGCTTGGTTCCCTTGACGATTCTTCGAAGAACAGATCCCTGGAAACTCTTCAGTCTGTTTAATGCAGTTTTGTAGAGGTGTCTCACTAAAGGAGCACCGTGGAGCAGAGTTGGTCTGATAATTGCTTCATAGATCAGTAGTTTCTGGCGCAGTGAAATGTGCAGATGGTGCAGCCTATACGTTTTAAGTTGGGCCAGCTTGCAAAAGAAATGAATAGGAAACATAGCAATAATAATATGTAGTGAATATAACCAATAATGTGGATAAGAGGAAATAAGAAAAGAATAGAGAAGGAGGAGGGGGATAAAAGAAATTTACTCTTTTCTCTTTTCTTATCTTTCTTTTACCCCCTTCTTCTTCTCTATTCTCTTGAATCATTTCTCTGTTGAAGGCTAGAAACTCTGGCCGA
Organism: Halyomorpha halys; assembly: GCF_000696795.3. Classification (NCBI taxonomy): domain Eukaryota; kingdom Metazoa; phylum Arthropoda; class Insecta; order Hemiptera; family Pentatomidae; genus Halyomorpha; species Halyomorpha halys. The sequence continues at coordinate 2,545,285 of NW_027115366.1, read as the reverse complement.
AACATTGGCACTGTTAAATAAGTTCTCTCAACTTATTTGTGTTATTTATTGACCGCACCCCCAACCATCTTTTCCTCATACATATTTATTTTTTATAGTTGATAGTTTCAATTTTATTTTTATAATGAAATGATTCGAATATGTTTAAAATATATTTAAGTTATAAAAGAAGTATACTAGGATCTTAATGTTTAAGTGACTATAGGTTTAATAAATTAAAGCTGAGGGCAAATAAGACCTCATAAAGGCTTAGAATATTATTCTGTAGTAGTTTTTACTTTCAATTATTAAGTGGGATATCACGTTTCAAAGCAAACTCTGTCTTGGCTAATAAAAGTATTAAACATGAGTTTTACTCGCTTTGTGAAACAATGTTATTTAAAGATTCTGCAGCTAGACAGTAACAACCATTTGAGTCTGCAAATATAAGAAAAATATTGGAGAGCTTCGGAATGTTTGACCCGATACTACTTAATGATCCAGTAAGTATTAAAATTAGAATGGGGGAGATTTTGGATAGATATTGGGACTTTGTCAAGGACAAAGAACTCTTGTTAATACGAGAATTGACCTATAACCCGAGGTACGGTAGTCTTCATTAAAGCGGATGCTCCTCAAAGCTACCTAAAGATCAGCTGCCCTATAACTCACTTGAGAATAATTGCCCAACGATGATTCTCCAGTAAACATGCAATTACTCCTAAGTGTTAGTCCACACAAATATACTTTGGACTCACAGAAGCTTTGTCCAGCTTGTGATGGAATGGCACTGGAGGATTGTTTCCATTTTTTGACAAATTGCCATGTGTATCATGATAATCCGATACATGCCGAAACTAAGCAATATTAACCAAATTCAGTTGTATGAATTTCTATCCGTACACCAGGATTGGATCTTAAACTTTTTTTTTTTGTTTATGTAACACAAAACCTTTTACTTGGAGCTGTATATCTCTATATAAAGGTATATATTTTTTTTTTAAATATTATTAAATAAAAAAATAATAATAATAAAGATGAAAATATTGAAAAAGAAAAAGATTAAAGAACTGAAACAATAAGGGAAAAAAATCATATATTTCTATTATGTATTTTAATATTTACTGTCTATGCCTCTGTAATATAAGAATAATAAGCAATTGTTCAATTAGTCTTAGTATATTGTGTGTATAGCAGGCCAATGCGGTTGGGCGCCACTACTTTTTGAATTAAGTTTCTCTTCTCTCTATAGTGAATAATACAGGTTAATTTTGACTGTGTTAAATTGAGTTGGGCCTGAAAATTATCATAAATCAATGTGAGGCTGCGAAACTAAAATTAAGTTTGTCCTTGATGATGGTTGGATCGGCCGAAACATTGGACATGTAATATGATTTAATAAAGAAGATTAAGACAATTTAGATATCTTTCGTTATTATTAATAAAACCAATCTCAAACAAAATAATAAAAATATACATAAAGGAGGAATGTTTACCCAGGTCGGAAAAAAAAAATCTATAAATAAGAATAGTAATATGTATGTATAATAAACCATTGTAAAATTGAAGACATGTATATTTTTTTCAGATTATTGTTTGTTTTTTTATTAAATATGGGCAAAGCGAGTGGAAAAGCTGCCCTTCTAATGAAATGTGTACATGTCAACTAAATCAGTTTAACTCAGCAGAGGTTAAGGAAATCAACTGTACCAAAGTACCCTTTTTTAAACTACCTTGTGAGTATGCTATAATTTTTATTTTATTTATTTATTTTTTTTTTAATTTTTACAATATAACGAATTTTCTAATTGGTTTAAATTTTCAGATTTATCAAATAATAGTGTCGATCAGTTAAGCATTACTGAAAGTGGTCTAGAGGTTTTAGAAGATGATTCCTTTTTAAATTTAACTGCACCTAGAATTATTTTAAGTAATAACAGAATACATTCTGTCCAGGATAAGGTTTTTTCGTAAGTATTATATTTTATTTTAGATTCTATAAAATTAAGATAAGAATAACTTATACCTTAACAAACTAGACTCCTTATTCCATAGTTGGGCAACTATGGAACTAATAGCTAAAATTGTTCATTGGTTCATTCATGAATAAGGGTCGTAACCATGGCCATTTTCGCTATTAGTTTTAGGTTTAATCAATGTTTGCCCATCTTTGCCTTATTCTTTCCATGCCCTTTATTGACACTCACAAACTTAAGCTGTGACTGACATTACTGATGATGCAGAAACTTAAAATTAAAAAAATTCATTTTCATACTTTTAATTTTATCTTATATATCATTTACTTTTGCACATTTTTCATTTAACAAAAAAAATGTAATTAAATCTGTACCGCTACAACCCATGAAGGGCCAAGGGTGCAGTGCTTTGTAAGGAAGTACTGTTACTAGGCTAACGGTTGTGCAAGGAGGTGATTTGGTTAGAATCATGCTCAACCGCCAAAGTTTTACCCAAATAAGGGTACCACCATTGATACAAGTAGTACCACTAGAGTTCACCCAGCTTCATAACACTAGGGATATTCATGATGTTGTGTTAAATGTTTTACCATGTTAAATGTTAATGCATGTAAATGCTATAAGATTGTGAGCAGCCCTATTTGAAGGCATGTTAAACGTTAAATGCACAAGAGCCCCTAGCGGATTTTCTCAGCAACTTGTTGTATAAGCCTTTATGTTTATAA
>NW_027115366.1:2540362-2541690 GCF_000696795.3 Halyomorpha halys | reverse complement strand
TCGATTTAACATGAGTTTTTCCATTTAACACACTTTAACATGTTAAACCAAAGATCATGAATACCCCTACTATATAAAGTGAGAGACTCGGTAGGGCTCCTGAACCCACAGAGATAAAAATAAAATAATTATTTGCCACAATCGGATTTGAACCCGAATAGTTAAAGTTAGTAGCATAGTGCCCTACCACTGAGCTACTTGCTCCCATTTTCATAGGTTAATTTTATTTTTTTATTACCACCATCATTGACCATCTTCTTTTATAACTATTTTATTATTTTTTTTTATGTTTTATATTTTTTTATTTTAATTTTATTTTTCAGTAAAATGAATACTACTCTGGAAGATCTGAATCTTGATTTCAACGAGTTAGATGAAATACCCATCAATGCTATTCAGTATTTGGAAAAATTAAAAATTCTATCACTTAATAAGTAAGTAGTATAATATTGATTGTATCTACAGATATTTTTAGCAATAAATTAAACCACATGATATAATATGTATATTTCTTGTTTAACTAATTACATATAAGCTTATTATTATAAAAAATAACTTGTTTCTTACTGAAATCTTTTCTTAGAATTTTTCTGTTTGTCAAATTCTAAAATTTGTTCCTCTAAATCAAGCATTATAGCAAGAACCTACATTGTATATTACATCCTCGCAATTGTAGAGTTATGTTCCAAATTTTTCCACTTTTCAGAAGTTCCGTTTAAGTTATGCCCCTTGAAAATAGTTTTAAATCAACTATTGCATATTTTCAAATAAAACAATTTTTATAAAAGGAAGGTGGTCTTCTTAAATGAATTGTGTATATTTATATGGACGAGGTCAAAAGAATGTAAATAGTGATTAAACCATTTATTGTGAGCCAATGTTTCACCCCACTTTCCAGGCTTCTTCAGGACTAATAAAGATAAAAACAACTAAAATAATGTATCAAAGATAATACATAGTTATAAATAGAAAGAAGAATAAGATAACTATAATGTAAAATGTATATCATTATGTATTATCCAATATATTTTTAGAAAGGTTTCTCGTGTATATTATATATTTTAATATTAATTTATTCTTATGTGAAGATAGTTGACCGTACATATATAAGAGGAGAATATGGTTGGAGGGTACGGTTAGCAGAAAAAAAAAACAAATAAACGAATTATTTATTTGTGCTGATGTTTCAACCTAATTTTCAGGTCTCCATCAGGGCTATAAAAACAGAAAGCCAACAACCATCATTCAGAGAGGAAAAAATTAAAAAAAATTAATTCAAATAAAATAAATAGTAGACTAAAAAATTTGGAAATATACATAACAATGAA
>NW_027115366.1:2536551-2540152 GCF_000696795.3 Halyomorpha halys | reverse complement strand
AATAATGTTATCAATCTTGTTTATATTTTCATTTCATTGTTATGTATATTTCCAAATTTTTTTAGTCTACTATTTATTTTATTTATTTATTTAATTTTTTTCTCTCTGAATATTGGTTGTTGTCTTTTTATTTCTATAACCCTGATGAAGACCTGAAAATTAGGTCGAAATGTTGGCACAAATAAATAATTTGTTTGTTTATTTGTTTTTTTCTGCTTACCGCAACCCCCCGACCATCTTCTCCTAATTTATACTTGTATTTCTTAAACTAAAGTATATTTATATAGTTAGAAATGTTCATCATATATATCATAATTACATTAAATTATTATTTTTTTTCAGGAATCAAATCTCATCTGTAGTCGTGAATTGGTCTAACTTGATGAATACAGTCAAAGAACTCTCTTTAGGTGGAAATGAAATCGAGAACTTGCCCTTAAAACCAGAATTTTCTTTGATGAATATGAAAGCTTTATTAACCGTAAATTTGGCAGAAAATGCTTTACTAACTTTAGAAGCCAATTCATTACCGATGTCTCTCACCGTATTAAACGCATCTAGTAATAACATTAAAGAGTTTCCTCAATTTCTATTGAACAATTTACAAGAACTTCAATATTTCAGTTTGAGCAATAATTTTATCGAATCCATCTTAACGCATAATTATGAGGGCAAAATTAATCTGGAGGAATTGGATCTGTCTCGAAATCTTATCGAATCTGTAGGGAAATGGTTCCATCAAACAGTTAAAGTTAAGAAATTAAATCTGAATAATAATAAAATCCACTCTGTAGATAAGGATGCATTATCTGGTTTAGAGTGTAGAAAAATTGATTTTTCTTATAATAAACTGTCTAAACTGGACGATGGAGTTTTCTCTGGTTTACAGGATTCTTTAGAATTTATTGATCTCTCCGGCAACAGATTTATTAAATTACCAGATGCTTTAAAATCTTTAAAGTCGTTACAGACTTTAAAGTTTGATTATAACAGTTTGCTAAAACTAAAATCGTCTTTATCGTCTCTTAACGGCTTGAAAAAACTCACTTTAGCCGGTAATAAAATTACTGTATTCCCGTATGAATCATTAGGGTCTTTGAAATCTTTGCATCATCTTGATCTTAGTTATAATAGAATTGCTGATATCAGGAAATCAGATTTCAAATCTTGGGGTAACTATTTGGAGAAGTTATTTCTACAGAGCAATAGCATATTATTCCTTCAAAACAACACTTTCGAGCATGCTTCTAGGATTACTGAATTAAGCTTGTCATACAACAATATTGGATCTATAGATAACAATGCCTTCAAATTTCTAGATAGGTCCTTAGAAAAATTGGATATAAGCTTCGGACTGAAAGGTTTCGGTTTCCCAACGGCATTATCTACATTAAAATCGATAAAATACCTTGCACTAGACAATAATAATATTAATGCTATACCTGAATCGATATCCAACTTTGAGAATATAGAAACGCTCATATTAGATTTCAACAATTTAAAAGAGCTCAAGTCAACTGTGTTCAGTTCGAGCGCTCATAAATCTTTAAAAGAAGTCAGATTATCATTTAATAAAATTCCTTCCATCGATAGTAAAACATTTAGTGGCCTTTCAAATCTGGAAACAGTCGGATTACACAGCAACAAAATAATCAAAATATCAGAAAATGCTTTTACTGATCTGATTCAGAAATTTTCTGTTTATTTATCTAATAACGTTATTGAAATAATTGAAAGTAAGTCTTTCAGTAACATACCGAAACTCAAAATGGTCGATTTGCATGGTAATAAACTTTTAACTTTTGATTACACTGTTTTTGAAAACGTAACAACTGATAATGATCCTATGACTCTCAACTTATCGTCCAATAGAATTGAAAATCTTAAAGTACCGACCTATCAGAGAAACCCTGTTTACATCAGTGTTCTCGACCTAAGTCATAACAAATTTGCTAAAGTTCCAGAAAAATTAGTTGAAATTCAGACATCTTTGAAATCCCTTGATCTTTCATATAATGAAATTACGGCTATAGAATCAGTAGATTTTTATAGCATGCTTAATTTAGAACATTTATCACTCATTCATAATAAAATCGTTCAAGTCAAACCTGATGCATTCATTAGTCTGAAGAAGCTGCAAATTTTGAATTTATCCCACAACCACATTGAAGAAATTCAAAATGAACAATTCAAAAATTTAGAAAACTTGAGAATTTTAGATCTATCTTTTAACAGTATCAATAATATACCAAGTAACGCATTCGAAAATACTAAAGTGGAAAAACTTTCTCTTTCAAACAATAGAATTTCATCACTACCGTCGTTATTAGTTGTTAACCTTAGGAATGCTTTGAGAATTTTGGATTTGTCTTATAATCAGATAATAAACATTGACCAGAATATTTTCCAAGCTATACCTAAAATATACGACTTAAATTTGTGTCATAACAAAATCATCGGTGACGGTCTCGCTTCTTTACAAAATTCCAATTCCCTCTCTAGTTTACAACTTTGTGGTAATGAATTGGTCTCTATTGCTAGTGATTCTTTCAAAAATATTTCAAACTTGAGGTACTTGAATTTAGCCGACACAGGGCTCACATCTTTTCCGAACATCACATTGCCTAGCCTGAAAAATTTGAATGTTTCCGGTAACAAGATAAATAATATAACAGAAGGATTTTTTATGGGCTTACCTAAATTAAAAGTTTTAACATTAAGTAATAATCAACTGACTGGATTAAGCAGCATGAAATGGATACAGCTTCAGAATTTGAAGAGTCTAGATTTATCTAACAATCCAATCAAGGTAATTTTTTTTAATATATAGTGATATTATAATTCATTATTCTTAAGTAATATTGAAAGATATTCTTACAATATTGCTTATAAGTCATATTATATATATTTTTTTTTTTTCGACCAAGACTCCCATTGAAGTCCTATACTGCCTAACCATGGTTGGGGGTCAAAGTTTTTTATTTTGTGGTTTGAGAGTACAGTACTTTGTAAGGAAGTACTGTTACTAGACCAACGGTTGTGCAAGGAGGTGATTTGGTCAGCATTATGCTCGAACCGCCAGATTTTTACCCAATTTATGAGGCTGGGTAGACCCCACAAGGGCTCCAGAACCTACAGGGTTGGCTCAAAGCTACAGTGTAACAGTAAACATTTTTCTACCCAGCCGAATTCAAACCTGGGAGTTAGCAGCATCATGCCTAACCGACAGTGCCATGCCGCTCCCTATTATAAAATTTTAAATTTATATATAATAGTGTTTCCAACGGTTATTCTACATCATGTCCAACAGTTGAGTAATTCGAGGATTCATTCCTATAAGTCTCCTTAAAGATTAAAGTGGCAATATTAAATGAAGGGTTCAGAGGAAAAACAGAGTCCATCAGTGCTGTTGTTTAAACTCTATATGTAAATTAAACTTTGTGAGCAGTAGTCTAAAGCCTTCAATTAAATAAATTTTTCTGGAGGACCAGAAAAAAATTTAATATTTAGTGTGATTTTTTGTTATAAGAGGTAAATCAAAAATTAAAAATGAGGTGTAGATAGTTGACCGTAGATTAATGATTGGAGAAGTTTGTCGGGG
>NW_027115366.1:2535766-2535931 GCF_000696795.3 Halyomorpha halys | reverse complement strand
ACAATGAAAAATAGTGAGTGGCTTATATCTGAATTACATTGTGAGTATTAACTTGTCTCCCTTCTCGTTCTCATATTTGTTACATTATTCTTTCCCTTTCTCCATATTCTACCTTTTCCTATTGTATATATATTTATATTTTTAGTATAGGTATATAAGTTAATA
>NW_027115366.1:2535500-2535716 GCF_000696795.3 Halyomorpha halys | reverse complement strand
CATTTTCTTTTATCAATCAATATCTATTTTCAATTTTATTGTTTATATAAAAAAAAAAAAAAAACATGTTTTATTCTTATTAAATTGTATTCATAAAAATGTTTGACCTTTGGGCTCCGTATTTTTATATGTCACTGTTTTTATGTTTTTCTTTTAAACTATAATTTGACCTTTTTATCACTGGTATTTCATATCAACTGTTGCGTCATAACGGTC
>NW_027115366.1:2523327-2534423 GCF_000696795.3 Halyomorpha halys | reverse complement strand
TCAATTTTTTATCATTTATGATTTAATTCAATATTTTGTATAAATCTAAATTTGTTTGTGTACTATTCCTTTTCAATTGTATGTTACTCTAGATGTTGTTGTTATCTCTTTTGTTCTATAGCCATGATGAAGACCTGAAACTCAGGTCAAAACGTCGGCATAAAATAAATAAATATGGTTTTGTTTATTTATGTTGTTCTTCGTTGACCGCACCCCCCTGACAAACTTCTCCAAGAATTAAAAATAAAATAAATTAATGATGTGATGAAATAGTATAAAATAAATTGGATGAAGATATAACCATATGAAGTAGATTGTAGTAAAATAGTCTGGGTGGTGGTTAATAAAGGTACAAAACATTAAAAAACTATTTAATGATAAACAACGTCTCACCTCACATCCAATTCTTTAAAAACCTATTGCAGGCTATTCTGCCCTGGTCATCAATTACAAGTCAAATCACCCCATCTCGTCACAATCTCATTAATTTTTAAAGTTTTTATTTTTAGATAAACTTAATACTATCAACTATCATATACCTACTATCAAGATTTATATGATAGTCGATAGTGTTAAGTTGGTCTAAAAATAAAAAGTTTAAAAATTAAATATAATATAACCTTTTCCATTCTTTAGCTTTCCATCGTTCAGAAAGCCCTGCAAAGTGGGGGCAAAATGTTGCCTCACAGTGGATGATTTGATTACGATTTGAATTATTTCAACCGTACCCAGACCATCTTCCTTTTATAAAATAACCTGTTAGCAGCAGCTGTTATATACCTGATTTATTATATTTTCCTTAATCTTTATCTTCCATCCTCCTTATGCATAAACCTCCATATTTTATTGTATGTTGTACAGTTACTTTTTTTTTTTTTAACTGTTTTAAATATTACAATGTGATATGTTTTAGGTTCTGGACCAGTCTTGTTTCTTCGGTCTGTATTCGTTGAGAATGTTGAATCTGCAAAATATGAACAATCTGGAAACAATCGACCCGAGTATATTTGTGGAATTGGTGCAACTTACTTCCATCAAACTACATCTAAAATCATCCGTAGGCATCAATCTGTCAAGAATTCTGTCAAATTTGGGCAAATTGAGAGAGCTCTATTTACAGATGACAGATGAAAAAATTACAAATCAATTACCAGAACATTTGCCGAAAAAATTACGTTTGCTCGAAATTACTGGTAAAAGTCTGAAGTACATCGATACCAGTTCCCTTAATGCTCTTACTAATTACTCGAACTTCGAGCTAAGAATTACTGGGACCAGTGTATCACATTTACCAAAACACATTTTTAGCAAACTAGAAAACAAAAAGTTTACTATAGACTTATCTAATAACCAATTCACAAACATAGGTCCTGAATTGTTTTATAGAACAATTGGTGAAACTAGGAGATTTGGTTCTAAAGCATTTCCAGGTTAGTGAAATTTTTTATATTATAAGTAAAAGACTTTACTTTTCATTATTTATTATCTATCTTGTGTGTGCAGTCAAACTGGTCTATAATGGACCCAAAGTTGTAGTTAGTTTTTTTATGTATACATCAACTTTTAACTCGGGAGGTGGGGTATTGCTATGTATCTGTCGTCGGGATACCAGGACAATCTCTGATGGCAATTATCCAAAAATAAGTTAACTAATTGAGTCCTACCTATGATAATAATTGAATTATTTTCCAAAGGCCTATTTTGTGTTTATCAGTTACCAATTAAGTACCTTTATATTTATAAAATATTGTTATCATTGGAAATATATAATATAATAAGAGGTGGTACTGGGTAGTATAATAGTATATAAACTATATCGAAGAAATATAGTATTTATTTACATGGTTTGTAAAATGCTTGCAATGATATGATTAAATCATTGAAATGATTCAGACAAATGGTTTGCCATAAAATATTATATTATATCATAACTTATTACCTAATATATACATATATGTACTGCTGATGGATGATTCATGTCTTTGCCGTGGGTGTCGTCTCTGCCGTGGAATTCCCTTAGGACCTCTTCTCTAGCCCTTTTTCATTTCGAGTTGTCATGCCTCTTTTTCCCACCTCCCTTTAGAGGCGTCACCTTTTTTTAATCTTATTCCTCATTGGCCATAGGTGAGCATCCCCTCTGGGCCCAAGAGGGGGTGGGAAATTTCTGATATGTCTAGAAAACCTCTACCTGCCTTAATGGCTACTGCTTCTTCGACAAGTGGTACCCATGAACCAAGTGTGAAAAATTCTGGTATGAGACTACTGTGGTATCCATAGGTGTCCCTTGGAAGGTATCCTACCTCGGCCAGGTATCAGAACATATGGCAAAAACTTTATTAATATTGATAATTGTTAATACCTTAATACATATCAGTATGACTAATTCAGGTAGCAATTAAATGTTTATACCTTTGCCCTTTGAGCTCATACTGCATCATCATACAAGGTTTAATTTTATTATGGAACTAGGAAAATATCTTCTAACTCCAGATATGATGTGCAGAGAATCAAGTCAATCTGTTGTCTATTACGTGATAGCATCACATTCATAGGGGCCAAACTATCTGCTAAGACCCATAGATGAAGTTGAGATTTGTCAGAAAAAAACAAAAACCAGGAAGATCTCGATAATTTTCCACCCATCATTTCACCAAAGAAGTGACATGAAAACCATGTAACGCTTTGTAAAATATGAAAAGGTAATGTGTTTACTTCATGCTGAAATGTTTTTCTAGGAATGCCTTGATTCAACTGTTCATTATTTTTTCTAATTTTGAAGATTTAACAATGTTTCTTCAAAATTTAATAGTCTATTGCAGTTATTCCCAACCTCGTTTTGGCTGTAGAATCCTTTTGTTGCATGTAGGAAAATGGCAGAATCTTTTTCAGTAGAATTAGGAAAATGGCAGAACCCCTACATTATCATTTGATACAAATAAATGATTCCTTCTTTCTGCAAAAACTAAGAAAAGTTAGGGAATAAAAAAAACTAACCTTAGGTAACCTAAAAAAACCTACACAAAATTGGAAGAAAAAATGAGAAGGTTCAAAATTGTGTCAAGTTGACATGGAATGACCTATTCCCAAATTATTTCATAGAACCCCGATCAGGAACCTTTGGTATAATGTATTAGCTTGATAACAATATTGTAAATTTTTATTTTTCATAACACCAAACACTGAAATTTTGAATAATTTTGTTCTTTTTAATATTATTTTTTTCTATTTTCATAAACTCCCTAAGATATTCATATTCCTTCATCTTTTAGCTTTTAAAAAATATGATTAAAATTATAAAATATCGGTTTAAGAAAATTAAAAACAATTATTGTTCAGATGAAATACGTTCATATGAAATATATGAAATACTTTCTGCCTAAGAATTTTTAAATTCTCACCTCCCCACTAAAAAGTAAAAGATATGAATTTCATTGTTTTGAAAAAAATTAAATAATTTCAACTTTGAAAATATTGTAATGTTGTTTTTGTTTTTTGTTTTTTTTAAAAAAAGTTAACATTTAGCAAAAGTTAAGCTAGGTTTATAAAATTATAGATTTAGGACTAGTTTCTTATTAGGAATTTAGTATAAATATTTTTGAATGTTCCTATGGAAGATTTCACAGGTTTCATTGAAGTGCATACCTTTAGTTTCTCCTAATAAAATTATCGTTTTATGAACGTTGCTTTATAATTTCCTTCGCTATGTTAGCTTCTAAGGAATTCATGTAAATAAAGGGATTATTTTAAAAATAAAAAGCTTGTTTAATGACACAAATAAAAATTAATTTGTAAAGTATACAATTAAGACAAAACGTTTTGGAGATTATCCAAAATTTCAATAGAATCAAAAAGTTTTTATAACTAGTTTTCTGTATTTCAGGAGGTATACATGCTGGTAAAAACCCATTAATTTGCGGATGTAACACCAAATGGCTGGCACAGTGGATGAGACGTCACCTCACTGAAGTTTCAGGAGCCAATACAATATCGGTTCAGTCAAGATTAGAACTCATCGAAAGCATGAACCAAATAGTATGTTCTGACAGCCAAACCAAACAGATGTTTCCAGTGTTATCACACGATGTCACATCTGATGAAACTTTATGTGTCTTTGTTCTCAACGTTCCCAAAGTTTCAACTGGAAAAAGCTCAAGCGACATACTTAGAAATGATGTGTTGCTATTTATATCAGCGTTATTTTTGCATTATCTTTATTGTAAGTTGTGAAATATTTCTAGATGTTTACAAAAAATTTTGTGATATTGAGTGGTGAGAAATTAATTTTAATGTGTCGTTGATCGTATGGGCAAACCTACAGTTTTTGATAGCTTACATTACCTACAATGCTTGGATTTTATTTTAAGATGTTCCTAATTAAAAAATTATAAATATTCAATGCATATGCTTTATTTGGAAAAATATTTAATTAAAATAATTGTTATAATGTTTTAAAATCAAATATCGGTCATTTTAAATGTACACTTTTTGTTATGAATGTCCATGTGCAAGAAATAACTTACTTATTATATAACTAAGAAGTATTCAAGTTCATTCGGATAAATTATTATTTATTTGTTACTCTGAAATTATTTAAGATATTATGAGATTTATAAATTAGTGTTTCTAATATTTATAATATATTGAAAAAATGATGTTTTCATCTGGAAAGGAAGGGAGTATGTATATCACGATTTTAGTTGAACCATGTAAACATTTTTAATAGACAATAATTACTATAAATACATATTTAATTAGTTTACTCAAAACCCATGTCATTTTTTTTTTTAAGTTGTGTAGAGGATGTAGATTAATAATAAATAAAAATAAATTAGTCTTCAAATACAATTGTTAAAGTTATATTTGTACAATTTTGAATAATTTGAGTTCGATTCTTATAATGTTTCGTAAATATATTTTACATTACACTCTCCTTCCTTTATATTCATTTGTTAAATTTGATCTGAGTGATTTAAATATTATTGTTTTTCTATCTTGAATATAATTGTAATATTTATTACACAATAATAATATATTTATGCTTATTATATATAAATTATTTTTAAGAGTTGCAACAAACATTGTTTTTGCCTACTCTATACTTTGAATTAATGTTACTTTAATAAACAGTAAATGAGTAGGCTTATTTCAGTAATTTATTTTTTATTTTTTTAGAAGATCGTTTATTAATAGTGTATAATTAATAAAGAAAGGTAGTCCAGATGTGGTAAAAATAACTTAAATAGTAAATAAAGTATTTATTATGAGTCAACATTTTGTCCCACTTTGCTGGGCTTCATCAGGCCTAAAAAAAATACATAAAGACTAAAAAAGACACAAACTCTCATTTTGTTATATTTTTTTTTAGCCCCGATGAAGCTCTGCCAAGTGGGACAAAATGTTGACTAATAATAAATAGTTTATTTATTATTTGAGTTATTTTGACCGCACCTAGACCATATTTCTTTTATTATTTTTTTTTAATTCAATTTTTTTAATGTGATCATTATTTCCGAAATTAGTTTTAATGGAAGGGCTCGTTTACTTAATGTTTAATTGCTTCATAAGGAAACTTTATCAGTCTTTAATTACCAGATTTTAGGGAAAAATTATATCGAAACTGAAACTTACTGTCCTTTGTATCTCTTTATAAAATGATACTATTTTTTTTTTTTTTTTTTTTATTTAAAAACATTAAAGAGAGTTTTAAAGTTTATTTCTGATAATTACTCAATTAGAATTGAAAGTGAATCGAGAATCATCTTTTGAAAATTATGATGAAGGATGAATATGATAAATGATGAATCGAGTCAAACATTTTATTTTTTGTAATGCATGAATCATTCTGAGTGAGGATTGAAAGTCAACTATGTAAACTTATTATTTTTTTTTAAACATAATTCTATGTATTTTATTCATTGTATTTTTTTCTTTAAGGGTTAAAACGTTTAGTTTATTGTAACATTCCTTATTTATTTGTTTTTTTTTTTAATTATTCTTATAAAGATTGTGAGATAAATTTTTCCATGTTCTAAAATAGCTTTGCGATATTTAAATGATTATTGTAAATAATTATGTACAAAAAAATATGTATATTTTTATGAGCTATTTGTTTAATATATTTTTGTTAAGCAGAGAAACCAAATATTATTTGATTCATTAGCAGCTAGTCATGATTTTTTAAACGAATTTTAACTTAACTCCGTAAATTTCAATGTAATTTATTAATTACCCTGAATTTTATCCATTGTGATTAAGTTTTCTTCATTTTCAATGTTTTAAAATATTTTATTCTTATTGATAGTTTAAAAAAATAAATGCTTAGTAAAAAATTTTCACTGAGGTAATATTCAAAATGGTAATATAAATGTGTAAAACTTTTCTATCGCATTTCATGAAATCTTGTGAAAACTATTTTCATACCGCTGTGAGAATTTTTTTATTCATATTTAGTCATTATCGTGAAACCTCAGTACAAAGAATTATCGATATAAATGTCGCTTGGTGTCTTTGCTGTATGTTGTTTATAAAATATTCAAATTATATGTAACAATGATATCTAATGCAATCAGTATTTATATTATTACATAAAAATGCAATCAAATATTTATTCTAAGAAGTTAAAAAATAAATTTGTTATGTTAATCAATTATTTTTCTTGTTGCCTTTTTGTTGTTGTATTTGTTTTTTATTGATTAATTATGTTTATTTATAATTATTATTTCTGGAATGGATATTAGCTAAAAAAAACTTTTTCAAAGTTAGTCTTAAGTGATTGATGAAGCGCTAAACAGAAACTCTTGATAACAGATTACGGGTTAGCAGTTACTTGGTGATAATGTGTTTCAGTAATAGGTTAATTATTAGCCTGTGAATTCACTATTTATCACACCGGCTGGGTTTATATTTATAATACTCGGATCTATTTAGAATAGGAGAGGTAACTGCTATTTCATAAACTGTTATTAATATTTAATTTTTTTAGTACATCACTTTCAATCACAGATTCTTCGGTGTCCTACCAACTTTTATTGTTTGGTTATTTACTTATTTTCAGTTGCAGGTTATTTTCAGATGAAACTCTGTTTCTTTATTTTGAATATAAATGTTGTTTTTTAAGTATATTGTTGTTAAATTTTGATTTTGTTTGATCATTAAATTTTTTATGAGAAAATCTGTATATCTTTATATCATGTTTACTGGAAAATTATTTATATCAAATATTCTTTTTTTCTAATGCATAATGATATCTAACACGATTCTGTAGTTTTCTAACAAAAACAAGCTAACTTAAAGTTAATGCTTATTTTCGTACTTACACTTATTTTGTTCTTAGAATTTAAGCTTAACACATAAAGTTTACTTTAAAATGGTGTGGGATCATTGTAGTTTCAAAAATGTAACTAACATTGTATTTGTAATAGAATTCTTTTGAATTTCAATAGAAATTAAAATTTTGGTATAACATTAGAGCGGACTAACATTGCTTCTCTGGAGAGTGATCCACTCTAGTTCCTTAAAGACCACACCAGTGTGAGGAGGGAATAATTCCCTCCTTTACATTCATATTCCAGAGAAGATTCTGTAATACAATGTTCTTTACATAATCTGCTTTATATTCACCCTAGTAATAGTTTTTAAAGAAACATTTAAACCATAATCTTATAAAAGGAAGATAATCTGGTCCTGAGTACAGTAAAAAAAACTCAAAAACTTTATTATGAGGCAATGTTTTTTCCCCACTTTCCAGGACTTCTTTAGGGCTAAAAAAGATACAAACAACTAAAATAATGTAACAAAGTAAAAGAATTGATAACATGAAATGCAATTACACTAAGGTATGGTACTGGTAGTGGTATTTGGTGGGGGGAACAAGTCCGGCAAGTGGGCCTAGTGGTCTTTTTGCCAACTCCTGGCAGGTAACTGAGTTGCCGCCGTGTACTAACCACGGTGGGATTGTCAAGATTCATTCCTCATGACCACCGAAAAATGAATGTTAACTGCCCCAGGTGGAAAACGAACCAAGCGTTCTGGGACCTGCGCCTCAGCCCGCACGGCCACCACGTCTGACTAGGATTTGATACTGAGGTAAATAAAATACATATTTTCCTCACAAATCCTCGGACAATATATATTCATTATGTTTGTTGGACAGAAGGATGGGACGTGGCTGAGAGTTAGCTTACCGATTCCTGCATTATGGTAGGCATAGTCTCTAGGAAAGATGCATACAACCAAGTGGGGATAAGTAAGTCTTAAGGGTATTCGCTTTAGAACTTTAAGGAAGGACATAGGGCTCAGATTCTTCCATTATTCCTCCAGGTATAAAGAAAGGATGAGATTGAGAAGTTACAACACTGTTGAAGTGCCAAAATGGGCCGTCCATAGCTCAGGTGGTTAGGCACAGGTCTGAGATCTGTGAGTGGCGCTGGTTCGGTTCTGACTTGTGGCATTGACTTTTTCCATTGTGTGGCAGTCTCATAAAATGAAAAACTTCACTTCCCCACCAAAGTTAGAATGATTTTGTCACCTGTAGATAACTGGAACAATATAGGACTTCAATGGGAGTGTTGGGACTATGAAAGAAAAAAAAAGTGCCCAAATAGTGATGAGTCTTAGGAGTTCACAGGTGTTAGATCTCAAGGATGGCAACTTCTAGCAGGGCCTTATGACAGGAGAGATTCAGAGGACAACATTAACATTAAATCCATATATTTATGCCGAAATATCTATAATGTACTAATCAACTGAATATGCTATACGCTACCTTCTAATCAGGGGAATACTATAAAGCGTAAATTAGCAGAGAGGTCTTTGAATTTGCCCCTAGTCAACTCTGGGCTAATTAAACCCCATAAGAGATGTCACATGTAAGACGTTAGCTTTCAGTGGATCAGAAGATTCTGTTGCAATCTTTATTAATTCAAATGATACATTTATTAATATTACAGTATCTTATATAGTTGTTACATGTGTGAAATTAAAGTATATACACAAGGCATCTTACAAATATTAATATACGTTTGATGTCTGCCCCGTGACAGTAGTAGTTTCCATGGTTGCGTCATGGCAGACCATAGCGGTTTTGGTGGCTGTAGCAGTTACAGTATAGGACAGTAGGTAGCGGTGTCGCTACATTGGTACACAGCTTTTTTTCAGCTGCAGTTCCCACTCCGTTTACTTGTTATAACGTATAAAAATCGATATTTAATATATCTCTGATGCTTACGACAGATGATCCTCATGGATACTTTTATTTTTTTGGACAATCGAACTGTCTGGGTCATTCTCTACAAGTGCTACATTTTCTACCATTAAAAATAATTTCATCACAACTCTGTTGTATGCTTAGTTTAAAGTGATGAAATAAAGTGAAATTTCGCAATAGATTTGATATGCTTAATGAATTCTTTCAGGTTAGTTAGCTATCTCTGTGCATAAGCATGTTACACTTGTAAACTTACATAAATGAAATGGAAACAGAACATATAGGTAATACATTTATGAATTTTGCCCACTAAATTACTGAATTTAAGATTCATTACGGGGTATTAACTGTTAACAACATGCCAATAAAGAAATGAAGGTTTAATGAATCTTAATTTAACTCAGTAAAAATAACATTGTATGAATATATATTCTGCGCTATGTTATAGCAAGTAATTTCCTTCCTAATATTGACATTAAATTGTAATTAAACATGCAGTATGGATGTAATGAAACATGTAAGTATAGAACATCATAACCACAGCTGAATTGGTCTTTTCCCCGGTAAGAACAATGAATTGGATTTCTAGAATACTATACAATAACTTTATCTACTTTCACTAAGCTGTGATTTGAAATTTGTTTACAAATGAGTTACAATTTTGGATTATTAGGTCACACATGGACCTTATGTGTTAACACTAATTTTGAAAATTAAAACATTAGAATTTTATTAATCCGGCTCGGTACAAGACCATTATGTATGAAGTATACCTTCAACCGCATTGTAAGACACACTTCACTTTTTGTTGGCTGGTTGGGTTGAAGTGGACTATAATTGAAAATGAACATGATTAAATGAAAAATAAAATTCTATTGTTTTATGTTACAAATGGTGTAGTGGGTGGCCAATAGAAAACATTACGATTAGATTGTTAATAGAATTTTGTATGACTGAGCTATGGAAATTGTAGATGCTAACATTGAGTTGGTTGATGATGTGGATGTTAACTATTGCTATGTGGACTTACTTCTCTCTTCTTTCTTCCCCCCGCATCTCCAAGCCTTTCCTCCCTCTCCTCCTGGGAACCACTGAAGTAATTCTACTCACTCATGGAAGATATTGCTGATCACTGAACACAAATAAAGGATGGACACTTCTCTGGTTGAAGACAAGATAGCTATCTCTCACTCATCAGGGTTGCTTCTCTTGCCACCAAGAGCGCTGGAGGAGGCAAGCTTTTGATGCTGGCTACATGGGCACTACTGGTCCAATACATGGCAGTAATAACAAGCATGACGGTCTTTCCGATTTATTTTATGTATAAAGGGTTTTAGTTGTGTTTTTATTTTTATGTAACAGCAGTCTATATTGTTCATTTATGTTATTGAATCAAAAAGAAAGCTAACCAACTTTCACCAGTCAATTATGAAGTAAAAAGATGTTGCTCAAAAATATGGTGGCACGTGTCCTCCTGAAGTTTGATGAATCGAGGCCAGGTTGAGCAGATGAAAATATTTTAAACTTTATTTAGCTCCATATCATAATTGCAATTACAATAAATTTAAGAAGAAATAGAAGTCAAGAATAAGTATTAACGAAAAATATTCATAAAGAAGACCATATCCAAAAACTCAAAACTGTTGTTCTACAATGTTTACAACCAACATATAGACCGGATGATACGGTTTGGACTGCACTCTTGGTTTGGATTGGATAGAGGAAGGACGTATCCTGGATGCTGGAGGTCCTGGACATCCTTTGTCTCTCTCAGTGGGACATCCTGAAGAATGAGAACATTTATGAACATAATGAGCCTTATTAATATTAAAGCTCCTTATTCGAATTCAAGCTAAACTTAAGATATGAGATTTAGTAAAAACCCTCTTCT
>NW_027115366.1:2520184-2520920 GCF_000696795.3 Halyomorpha halys | reverse complement strand
TGTGCTCTAGATATGATACATATAAGCACTAGGGTGGGGAACCCTACCTGTATGATGAGGCACCAAGATGGAAAAGGATTATGTAAAATTGGCCGAGGACTACTCTGCCGCCCATAAGAGGAAGAGAGTGCAAGAATAGTGGTTGAGGGAAAACGCTGAACAGAGACAGAAGACCAGGGAATAAAAAACCCAGAACCAGCAACTGCCGAGAGGACCAAAATTGTCATGGATGCGGCGATAGTGGGATCTTGGTGACCTAGTGTCCACAAATTTGGTGATTTTAGAGTGCAAATGAAGGACACATAAGGATAGTGCCCATACATACATTTATCAAAGAAGGAATACGGCCAAAGATGAGCCAATGGAAGTCAATGTGAAACAAGTATGAGGGAAAAGCCTTTGACAGAGACTAAACCGATCTTCAAGTCAGCCAATGGAAGTCAATGCGAAACAAGTATGAGGGAAAAGTCTTTGACAGGACTGAACGGATCATCAAGTCAGCCTATGGATGTTTAAGGATTATCAGAGACTGAAGACGGAGTGAATGGAGAAAGAACATGGAGACGAGGATCAGGAGGAAGGAAGTTAAGTGAGATCTGAAGAGCATAAAAAAGGATTCACCTCTCCTCTTTCGTGAGTAAATAGTTTTTTTTTATGTATAAAGGGTTTTAAGTTGTGTTTTTATTTTTATGTAACAGCAGTCTATATTGTTCATTTATGTTATTGAATCAAAAAG
>NW_027115366.1:2516018-2517177 GCF_000696795.3 Halyomorpha halys | reverse complement strand
TTGACCGGTATAACCAAATCATGAAGAATATGAGAGAAATAATGGATGAGAAAGAGGTCAAGAGAAGAATAGGGTTCCTGGCTACAATCCTCAATGTACAGTTGGCCAAAGAGAGGGGGAGAAACGAATGTCGACAACGTGGGATACCTTTTACTGAGTGTGCTCAAGATATGATACATATCAGCACTAGGGTGGGGGAACCCTGACTGTATGAAGAGGAACCAAGATGGAAAAGGATTATGTAAAATCGGCCGAGGACTACTCTGCCGCCCATAAGAAGAAGAGAGTGCAAGAATAGTGGTTGAGGGAAAACGCTGAACAGAGACAGAAGACCAGGGCAGACAAAACCCAGAACCAGCAACTTGCGAGAGGACCAAAAGTGTCATGGATGCGGCGAAATTGGGCACTTGGTGGCCCAGTGACCCCAAATTTGGTGTTTCTAGGGTGCAAATGAAGGACACATAAGGATAGTGCCTATACATACATTTATCAAAGAAGGGATACGGCCAAGGATGTGCCATTGGAAGTCAATACCAAACAGGTATGAGGGAACAGCCTTTGGCAGAGACTGAGCGGATCAAGTCAGCCAGTGAAAGTCAATGCCCAACAAGTATGGGGGAAAAGTCTTTGGCAGAGGCTGAACAGATCATCAAGTCAGCCAATGGAAGTTTAAGGAGTATCAGAGACTGAAGACGAAGTGAATGGAGTACGTACATCGAAGCGAGGAACAGGAGGAAGGAAGTCAAGTGAGATCTGAGGAGGATACAAAAGGAGTAACCTCTCCTCTTTTGTGAGTAAACAGTTTTCTTTATGTATAAAGGGTTTTTAGTTGTGTTTTTATTTTTATGTAACAGCAGTCTATATTGTTCATTTATGTTATTGAATCAAAAAGCAAGCTAACCAACTTTCACCAGTCAAGTATGAAGTAAAAAGACGTTGATCAAAAATATGGTGGCAAGTGTCCTCCTGAAGTTTGATGAATCGAGGCCAGGTTGAGCAGATGAAAATATTTTAAATTTTATTTAGTTCCCCATCATAATTGCAATTACAATAAATTTAAGAAAAAATAGAAGTCAAGAATAAGTATTAACGAAAAATATTCATAAAGAAGAACATATCCAAAAACTCAAAACTGTTGTTCTACAATGTTTACAACCAA
>NW_027115366.1:2512780-2513274 GCF_000696795.3 Halyomorpha halys | reverse complement strand
GGGAACCCTGCCTGTATGATGAGGCACCAAGATGGAAAAGGATTATGTAAAATCGGCCGAGGACTAATGCGAAACAAGTATGAGGGAAAAGGAGTATCAGAGACTGAAGACGAAGTGAATGGAGAAAGAACATGGAGACGAAGATCAGGAGGAAGGAAGTTAAGTGAGATCTGAAGAGGATACCAAAGGATTCAACTCTCCTCTTTTGTGAGTAAATAGTTTTTTTTATGTATAAAGGGTTTTAAGTTGTGTTTTTATTTTTATGTAACAGCAGTATATATTGTTCATTTATGTTATTAAACCAAAAAGCAAGCTAACCAACTTTCACCAGTCAAGTAAGAAATAAAAAGATGTTGATCAAAAATATGGTGGCACGTGTCCTCCTGAAGTTTGATGAATCGAGGCCAGGTTGAGCAGATGAAAATATTTTAAACCATATTTAGCTCCATATCATAATTGCAATTACAATAAATTAAGGAAAAAATAGAAGTCAA
>NW_027115366.1:2511832-2512730 GCF_000696795.3 Halyomorpha halys | reverse complement strand
CTCCGGTATATTGCCCGCTAGATTGCAAAAAGATTTTTCACCTCCCTTAACATCGTAAAGGACGACAGACGACGACGTTGAACGAAAATGACAGAGGTAAACATCTTCCAAATCTTAAGAGAGGTGAGAAGACCTATGAAGTCTAATGGGCAATATGCCAGGGTTCTCCTTGACCGGTATAACCAAAGAGAAGAATAGGATTCCTGGCTACAATTCTCAATGTACAGTTGGCCAAAGAGATGGGAAGAAAGTAATGTCTAACACGTGGGCAATCTTTCGTTGAGTGTGCTCAAGATATGATAGATATAAACACTAGGGAGGGGGTACCCTGACTGTATGATGAGGAACCAAGATGGAAAAGGATTAAGTAAAATCCGTCGAGGACTAATATGCCGCCCTTAAGAAGAAAATAGTACGAGGATAGTGGTAGGGAATAAACGCTGAACAGAGACAGAAGACCAGGGCAAACAAAACCCAGAACCAGCAACTGTCGAGAGGACCAAAAGTTTCATTGATGCGGCGAAAGTGGGCTCTTGGTGTCCCAGTGACCCCAAATTTGGTGATTCTTGGGTGCAAGTGAAGGACACATCAGGATAGTGCCCATATATACATTTATCAAAGAAGGGATACGGCCAAAGATGAGCCAATGGAAGTCAATGCCAAATAAGTATGAGGGAAAAGCCTTTGGCAGAGACTGAGCGGATCGTCTAGTCTGCCAATGCCCAACAAGTATGAAGGAAAAAGTCTTTGGCAGAGACTGAGCGGATCTCATGATGCTCCAATGTTCATTTCTGAAGACAACATCTGAACAGTTTAGAAAGCTACACTTCCTACCAAAATACACAACGTTGTAAAACCCAAATAAACCAACAAAATTTAAAACTGCTATTTACTGAGA
>NW_027115366.1:2507755-2509167 GCF_000696795.3 Halyomorpha halys | reverse complement strand
CCAAATCGGTAGGATTTTAACATATATAATCTTAAACTAGAGTTAATTATTAAATCTGAAGGTTGGAAAAAATCTTCAAAGCATTAAAACTCGAAAATCAGAAATATTTATCTTTTGGGTGATTCTAAAACAATGCTAACTGATCACAAAAGTATGGATGCAGCACAAGCGTCCTTTGATTTGTGCCAAAAATCTCAACAGGTCAGTCACAAATTCAGCCCAGCTTGTCCCAACCAATCCAAATTACTCATCCACAAGCTTGAGCATGGGTGAATTTTCTGTAGTTTGGTGTTTACCACAAGTTTATGTAGAGAAACCTTTAGATTATAATAGGAAGGAGCTAATGTAAAATGCATTTCTAAACAAAACGCAAAAAGATAATACAATAATTTGAGGATAATAGATTGGCACTGATTTAAGAAAAATTCAGCTTGATAATCCTTCAACACTTGAATATGAAATTACAAACAACATCAAAATGAATAAGAAAACTTATAAATGAATATATAAATTCATTAATTAAGTTTAAATGATTATAAAAGGAATGAGGAACTGATATTTTTAGATTACAATAGGAACAGACAACACAATTTAAGAAATTGAATGTACTGTACTGTCCCAATCTGAAGAGCTGAAAGATACCAGATTTAGTTTGACAAGGTTGAATGGTATTGGCTTATTTATGAACAAGAAGCTTCAATTGCCTGAGACACCTTTCTGTCAGTTATTCACAGACCTCACCTTCTGTACCTCTGGACCTTGTGATCAATTATATAATTTTTGTTTAAATATGCAATCATCAACAGCCAACATAGTTTTGAAAAGTATTGAGGAATGAGATCACAAACTTTGATATATTTTTTAACATACTAAATTACTCATAGGACAGAATTTCTATTATCGAAATGATAATATTATCGTAATTAGTCAGATCTAAGACGTAGCTGTGATAGTCCATCCAATTAATAATAAATGACACAATGGCAAGAGTAAACATTTTTTATATAAAAATACATAA
Source organism: Halyomorpha halys (assembly GCF_000696795.3). Lineage (NCBI taxonomy): Eukaryota > Metazoa > Arthropoda > Insecta > Hemiptera > Pentatomidae > Halyomorpha > Halyomorpha halys. The sequence continues at coordinate 2,508,149 of NW_027115366.1, read as the reverse complement.
CATATACAGTTAAAAAATACAGGAGATGTACATAAAACAAAATAATATGGGTAAGAAAAAAAATAAAAAAATGAGATTAAATAAACGTCATGAAAAAATAAACATAAGTAAGTAAAAATAAAGATATAAAATGATAATAAATTAGCAAAGAAAAAGTCAAAAGAACCTAGCTATTTCAGGAACAGGTAGGTTGTTTTGATTTTTTCTTTGCTGATTTATTATCATTTTATATCTTTATTTGTACTTATTTATGTACAATTATTATTTTTTCATGACGTTTATTTTATCTCATTTTTTTTTTTTCCTTCCCCGTATTGTTTTTGTTTTATGTACATCTCCTGTATTTTTTAACTGTATATGTTACGTATTTTTATATAAAAAATTTTTACTCTTG
>NW_027115366.1:2501928-2507705 GCF_000696795.3 Halyomorpha halys | reverse complement strand
AACTGCCGAGAAGACCAAAAGTTTTATGGATGCGGTGAAAGTGGGCACTTGGTGGCCCAGTGACCCCAAATTTGATGATTCTAGAGTGCAAATGAAGGACACATAAAGATAGTGCCCATACATACATTTATCAAAGAAGGGATACGGCCAAAGATGAGCCAATGGATGTCAATGCCAAACAAGTATGCGGGAAAAGCCTTTGGCAGAGACTGAGCGGATCATCAAGTCAGCCAATGGAAGTCAATGCCCAACAAGTATGGGGAAAAAGTCTTTGGCAGAGACTGAACGGATCATCAAGTCAGCCTAAGGAAGTTTAAGGAGTATCAGAGACTGAAGACGAAGTGATGGAGAATGGACATGGAGGCGAGGATCAGGAGGAAGAAAGTCAAGTGAGATCTGAGGAGGATACAAAAGGAGTCATTTCACCTCTTTTGTGAGGAAATAGTTTTTTCTATGTATAAAGGGTTTTTAGTTGTGTTTTTATGTTTATGTAACATCAGTCTATATTGTTCATTTATGTCATTGAATCAAAAAGCAAGCTAACCAACTTTCACCAGTCAAGTATGAAGTAAAAGTATGTTTTTCAAAAATATGGTGGCGCGTGTCCTCTTCAAGTTTATGAATCGAGGCAGGTTGAGCAGATGAAAATATTTTAAACTTTATTTAGCTCCCCATCATAATAGTAGTTACCATAAATTTAAGAGAAAATGGAACAGAAGACCATATCCAAAAATTCAAAACTGTTGTGCTACAATGTTTACAACGAACATGGAGACATGAAGATAGGGTTTGGACTGCATTCTTGCTTTGGATTGGATAGAGGATGGACGGATGCAGGAGGTCCTGAACATCCTTTGTCTCTCTCAGTGGGACATCTTGGAGAATGAGAACATCCATGAAGATAAAGTAACATATTGATATTAAAGCTTCGTATTTAAATTCAAGCTAAACTTAAGATGTGAGAATTAGTAAAAACCCTCTTCTTCTTAAGAGCGGTGGAGTAGTCCTAGGTCGATTGTACCTAATCCTATTCCATATTGGTTCCTCATCAGGATTCCACCTCCATAGTGCTGATATCTATCATATCTAGAGCGCACTCGACAAAGGGTTGCCGAGACAGTAGATAATCCTTTCATTTCATTACTTTGGCCAACTGTACATTGAGGATTGTAGCCAGGAACCCCATTCTCCTCATGGCTACTATTTCTCTCATATTCTCCATGATTTGATTACTACTGGGCAAGGAGAACTCCGGTATATTGCCCGCTAGATTGCGAAAAGATTTCTGACCACCCTTAACATCGTAAAGGACTACGGACGACGACGTTGAACAAAAATGACGGAGGAAGACATCTTCCAAATGATAAGAGAGGTGATAAGACCTTAGAAGTCTAACGGGCAATATGCCAGGGTTCTCTTTGACCGGTATAACTAAATCATGAAGAATATGAGGGAAATAGTGGATGAGAAAGAGGACAAGAGAAGAATAGGGTTCCTGGCTACAATCCTCAATGTACAGTTGGCCAAAGAGATGGGAAGAAAGGAATGTCTACCACGTGGGAAATCTTTTGCTGAGTGTGCTCAAGATATGATAGATATCAGCACTAGGGAGGGGTACTTTTCTCAAAGTAGCGCCCTTCTGGCTTGCTACCCACCGTCCATTCCACTTCTGTATTGAGTCCTCTCGCAGTATTTTCTTCCATAAGTTTGGAGTCTCACCGATCTTCTCTCGGAGCTCCTCCGGCAACGCTTCTAGTCCCTGCCTCTTAACTTCATATTTAAGAACATCCTCCCTGAGGATGAGGTCCAGGGACATCGCTCCGGCCAGCACTTGCACCGCCTCATGTGACACCGTTCTGTATGTCCTCGTGACCCTCAGCAGAGCCAGTCTCTGTATGCTGGCCAGTCTTCTCTTCTGTGTCTGCGTGAGGTTTCGGCTCCACGCAGGGGATGCGTACCTCAGAATTCCTAAGATCACACCTTTATAAATGGTCATCGTTGCTGGGTATCTGAGGCCTCAACAATTCAAATATAGACTACTAAAAAGTCACCACCTTATTCAGCCTATTGTATTTTATCATCATTTTATATAGTTCGTAAATACAATGTTAGGTTTTTCAACACAGTCATCTTATCAACTATCCATTTTAATATTATATTAATTAATGAGCCTTAATATTTGACCAAGTTAATATAAGTAATACTCCCTCAAAATTTGAGATTTTAGGTTTCACGATACCTAGAATAATAAAAAAGTCTTCTCTTCGCCATTTAGAGCTTTTCTCTAAAACGTATGGACTGATTTTTTGAGATTTGGTAACAAAGCAGAGGTCTACCGACGATGACCTTCTGAATTGGACATTTCCAGCAGTCAAAATGGTGGTTGATTAGATGTTTCATAGGGTCGTGTATAGGCCATTTATGAAGATGGAGGAAAAGTATAAAGTTTTTCGGAATCACTTTCTCAAAATCTTACAAATAAAAGGTGGAACTTTTTTTATTTTTTGTTTAAACTTACCTATATACTTATCATTAACGTACCTTTTATAAAAATAATAAATAGAAAAAAAAAACATTAGCGCAAAACGCACATTGAACCAGGACGTCTAGACACATGTAAAAGATTAATCCATAACTAGCATACTAAAATATTAAACAAATAGTTCACTATGTTTATAATAATATCTTTTTATTCAACCATAAGTTTTAAGTAATTATTTTTTTTTTTTTTTATGACAAGAAGCTCCCATCGCCCGATCCACGCTTCTGTCAATCCCAGACCTCACCTTATAAACCGAACTCTGGGCCTTGTGTTCGGTTATAAATTTACATTGTATACTTAAATCCGCAATTTTAATGTTACTTGTTAATGTTAATAAATATTCCAAGTTGTATATTTTGTAAAAAATTGAGGGACAAGAATTTTATATAGAAACGAGATAACAAGCATTGTATTGGTTTGTACATAGATAAATAACCCTGGTTTATCTTTAACACTCCAAGATAGTGCTATTGTGAACTACATGGAAAAGAATAACCAAACTTATAAATGAACAAATAGTCAGTGAGTAGAATTACAATCTTTGAAAGCGTTGATGAACGATAGTTTTATGCTGGATTTTATACAAGCTTGGTTAATAAAGGAAGCAACAAAGTCGTCTCTACACGTTTGTGTGTTCTTTTTGAATTTAGTTAACTATAGCATTCGATTTACATTATGAAAATAACACAATAAAATAGGCTAAATAAATGAAAGGAAACTTAAATATCAGCTAAGTGGTGGTAGGTGATAACAATTCTAATAAATAGTACTACATATCCATAACCTCTTTATAAATGTAAATTAGTGCTATCTTAAATCAAAAATAAATTGCTAAAGTTAATTAACAAGATTCAAAAAAGTGTATTTATACCAAATCGGTAGGATTTTAACATATATAATCTTAAACTAGAGTTAATTATTAAATCTGAAGGTTGGAAAAAATCTTCAAAGCATCAAAACTCGAAAATCAGAAATATTTATCTTTTGGTGGTTCTAAAACAATGCTAACTGAACACAAAAGTATGGATGCAGCACAAGCGTCCTTTGATGTGTGCCAAAAAACTCAACAGTTCAGTCACAAACAAATTCAGGCCAGCTTGTCCCAACCAATCCAAATTACTCATCCACAAGCTTGAGCATGGGTGAATTTTCTGTAGTTTGGTGTTTACCACACGTTTGTGTAGAGGCACCTTTAGATTATAATAGGAAGGAGCTAATGTAAAATGCATTTCTATACTCTATTAGAGGACACAATAACTAAAATTTACCGAAGTAATGAGTGGAAAAATATACATATATTTTGAGCTTAACAGGGAGATATTGTTTTGTTAGTGAACAAATTATCCCAGTGTACTTCACAGCATAAAAACTGTGAAATTTAAACTACATCGAAAAAAGTAAGGTAGCCTATGAAAGAATAAATATATTCAGTAATTAAGATTAAAATATCAAGGATAAAACACAATGTTTAGACTTAATAAGAACGAATAACAAACACTGTTAAAGCCACCTCAAATCGACTATGTCTTTTTGTAGGAAGGCTTTAAAAATTAACAAAAAACAAACTGGCTCAGATTAAACATTTATTTGGTTCAATTTAAACATGGTAAAAAACAAAACTAAAAACTAACATAAATAAAAAATACAAGCAAAAATAAAAAGGCCTTTCAGATAAAAATAAAATTAGATAAATAAATTAAGAAAACAAAATAGACAAATTTACAAACAATATAAATATGTAAAATAAATACTGCTCGACTAAAATTTTGGTCCACTCCGATAGGTCAGGAGAAGAGTGCTGCCGAGATAGGTCGCAGCTCTTGTTGCTAAATAAATAGCTGCAATGGTCCAGAGTTGGTGTAGTGGCTCATTGATGGTCCGAATGTCCAACAGTCGTGTTGTATTAGGCGAGCCGACAAAATGAACGCAGACAGGGCTGGTTACACACGTGCATGGCCACTAATTAGTCTGAACTGCTATTAAAGTCGAAACACAGAAAAGGTCTGGTTCCGAACTGTAGTGACGACTAAAATACTCAACAAATGCCCAAACTATTAAACTATAAACGCAGACAGGGCTGCTGAGGACGCTATCAGGGCCACTAATTAGTCGGAACTACTCTAGAAAACTAAGATGGTCGGTCCGTTGCTAGGTGACGCATCTTAGCAACAATTATCACCCCTAGCAACTGTCTCTATTACTCATTATTACACACAAATATAATTACATTTTTTTTCTTTTCATATAACTAAATCTAAATAAAACAATACAAATAAAAATAGATGTAACTAAATTAAATACTAATAAAACTCAAATACTATTTACAAGGTAATTATATTATGGCGTTAACAAACACTGTTTGTTAAACAATGTCAAAATACACCGAAACAAAACGCAAAAAGATAATACAATAATTTGAGGATAATAGATTGGCATTGATTTAAGAAAAACTCAGCTTGATAATCCTTCAACACTTGAATATGAAATTACAAACAACATCAAAATGAATAAGAAAACTAATAAATGAATATATAAATTTATTAATTAAGTTTAAATGATTATAAAAGGAATGAGGAACCGATATTTTTAGATTACAATAGGAACAGACAACACAATTTAAGAAATTGAATGTACTGTACTGTCCCAATCTGAAGAGCTGAAAGATACCAGCAGACTTAGTTTGACAGGGTTGAATGGTATTGGCTTATTTATGAACAAGAAGCTTCAATTGCCTGAGACACCTTTCTGCCAGTTATTCACAGACCTCACCTTTTGTACCTCTGGACCTTCTGATCAATAATACAATTTGTTTAAATATCCAATCATCAACAGCCAACATAGTTTTGAAAAGTATGGAGGAATCGAAATTTTTATACCACAATAGGAATGAGATCACAAACTTTGATATATTTTTTAATATACTAAATTACTCGTAGGACGGAATTTCTATTATCGAAATGATAATATTATCGAAATTAGTCAGATCTAAGACATAGCTGTGATAGTCCATCCAATTAATAATAAATGACACAATGACAAGAGTAAAAATTTTTTATATAAAAATACGTAACATATACGGTTAAAAAATACAGGAGATGTACATAAAACAAAAACAATACGGGGAAGGAAAAAAATAAATAAATAATGAGATTAAATAAACGTCATGAAAAAATAATAATTATACATAAATAAATAAAAATAAAGATATAAAATGATAATAAATTAGCAAAGAAAA
>NW_027115366.1:2496164-2496529 GCF_000696795.3 Halyomorpha halys | reverse complement strand
TTTTCAAAAATATGGTGGAGCGTGTCCTCCTCAAGTTTATGAATCGAGGCCAGGTTGAGCAGATGAAAATATTTTAAACTTATTTAGCTCCCCATCATAATTGTAGTTACCATAAATTTAAGAGAAAATGGAAGTCAAGAATAAGTATTAACAAAAAATATTCGTGAAAAAGACCATATCCAAAAACCCAAAACTGTTGTGCTACAATGTTTACAACGAACATGGAGACATGACGATAGGGTTTGGACTGCATTCTTGGTTTGGATTAGATAGGGGAAGGACGGATCCTGGATGCAGGAGGTCCTGAACATCCTTTGTCTCTCTCAGTGGGACATCTTGAAGAATGAGAACATCCATGAAGATAA
>NW_027115366.1:2495843-2496092 GCF_000696795.3 Halyomorpha halys | reverse complement strand
TCATTGTATCATTTTGTATCTTTTTAGCCCTGATGAAGCCCTACAAAGTGGGGCCAAACGTTGGAAAATAAATAGTTGTAAACTATTTTTGTTTCTCCTTTGACCACAACCATGACCATCTTCCTACACATCAATTTTTACAGTCAACTATATATACATATATGAATATTTTTGGATTCCTAGGTAATGAAAATAAAATCTTAAAACAAATTGTAACTAGAAAATGGTATCAAGAAGTCCTAAATATCC
>NW_027115366.1:2494625-2495793 GCF_000696795.3 Halyomorpha halys | reverse complement strand
AAGAATGAGAACATCCATGAAGATAAAGTAACATATTAATATTAAAACTTCGTATTTAAATTCAAGCTAAACTTATGATGTGAGAATTAGTAAAAACCCTCTTCTTCTTAAGAGCGGTGGAGTAGTCCTAGGCCGATTGTACCTAATCCTATTCCATATTGGTTCCTCATCATACATTCAGGATTCCACCTCCCTAGTGCTTATGTCTATCATATCTAGAGGCGGACTCGACAAAGGGTTGCCGACACAGTAGATAATCCTTTCATCTCATTACTTTGGCCAACTGTACATTGAGGATTGTAGCCATTGTAGGGGTAGGAACCCCATTCTCCTCTTGCCCATCTTTGGCCACTATTTCTCTCATATTCTCCATTACTTGGTTATACTGAGCAAGGTGAACTCTGGTATATTGCCCGCTACATTGCAAAAAGATTTCTTACCTCCCTTAACATCGTAAAAGACGACGGACGATGACGTTTAACGAAAATGACGGAGGAAGACATCTTCCAAATGTTAAGAGAGGTGAGAAGACCTAAGAGGTCTAATGAGCAATATGCCAGTGTTCTCCTTGACCGGTATAACCAAATCATGAAGAATATGAAAGAAATAGTGGGTGAGAAAGAGGTCAAGAGAATAATAGGGTTCCTGGCTATAATCCTCAAGGTACAGTTGGCCAAAGAGATGGGAAGAAAGGAATGTCTACTACGTGGGCAATCTTTTGCTGAGTTTGTTCAAGATATGATAGATAACAGCACTAGGGAGGGGGGAACCCTGACTGTATGATGAGGAACCAAGATGTAAAAGGATTATGTAAAATCGGCCGAGGACTACTCTTCCGCACTTACGAAGAAGAGAGTACAAGAATAGTGGTAGAAGGAAAACGCTGAATAGAGACAGAAGACCAGGGCAAACAAAACCCAGAACCAGCAACTGGCGAGAGGACCAAAAGTTTCATTGATGCGGTGAAAGTGGGCACTTGGTGGCCCAGTGACCCCAAATTTGGTGATTCTTGGGTGCAAATGAAGAACACATCAGGTTAGTGCCCATACATACATTTATCAAAGAAGAGATACGGCCAAAGATGAGCCAATGGAAGTTAATGCCCAACAAGTATGAGGGAAAAGTCTTTAGCAGAGACTGAACGGATCATCAAGTCAGCCTAAGGAAG
>NW_027115366.1:2493737-2494151 GCF_000696795.3 Halyomorpha halys | reverse complement strand
GGGTTTTTTAGTTGTGTTTTTATTTTTATGTAACTGCAGTCTATATTGTTCATTTATGTTATAGAAAAAAAAAGCAAGCCTACCAACTGTCACCAGTCAAGTATGAAGTAAAGAAACGTTTTTCAAAAATATGGTGGTGCGTATCCTCCTGAAGTTTGATGAATCGAGGCCAGGTTGAGCAGATGAAAATATTTTAAACTTTATTTATCTCCCCGTCATAATTGTAGTTACCATAAATATAAGAGAAAATAGAAGTCAAGAATAAATATTAACGAAAAATATTCATAACGAAGACCATATCCAAAAACTGAAAACTGTTGTGCTACAATGTTTACAACGAACATGGAGATATGACGATAGGGTTTGGACTGCATTCTTGGTTTGGATTGGATAGAGGAGGGACGGATCCTGGAT
>NW_027115366.1:2492039-2492418 GCF_000696795.3 Halyomorpha halys | reverse complement strand
GTTGAGTGTGCTCAAGATATGATAGATATCAGCACTAGGGAGGAGGAACCCTCACTGTATGATGAGGAACCAAGATGGAAAAGGATTATGTAAAATCAGCCAAGGACTACTCTGCCACACTTACGAAGAAGAGAGTACAAGAATAGTGGTTGAGAGAAAACGCTGAACAGAGACAGAAGACCAGGGCAAACAAAACCCAGAACCAGCAACTGGCGAGAGGACCAAAGGTGTCATGGATGCGGCGAAAGTGGGCACTTGGTAGCCCTGTGACCAGAAAAGATATGAGGTAAGATATAAGAGGTAACATATGAGAATTAGTAAAAACTATATAAAATTATTTTTAATATGTTTTATTTTTATGTATCATTTTAGTATTGTT
>NW_027115366.1:2491635-2491989 GCF_000696795.3 Halyomorpha halys | reverse complement strand
CTAAAATAATTTTCTTTGTATCATATTTGACCTGGTAGCAGAGATATATGATATTGTATTTTCTGAAAGAAATTTCAAATACTGAAATTTAAATAGCTTACATTTACAAATAATAGAATTAAATTATAAACTTTAAGCATGAGGATGTACCCAGGATCAAAACTGGGGAGGGGAGGGCAATCAAGTTGTGGGAGCTATCTATCAAGTTGTTACATGTTAGCACGGAAAAAAGAAATGAAATCAAAATCTTAAGAAAATTATATATCACTTTATTATTTACCTATTAGTATTGGCTTGAAAAAAAAAAATTAAATCTTATTAAATTAATGGGAACACCCAGGAGGTTAAGGCATA
>NW_027115366.1:2486573-2488221 GCF_000696795.3 Halyomorpha halys | reverse complement strand
AGGAAACCACGGATAGGAAGAACTTAATTCAATAAAACACGGACTCGGTAAAGAGTTACGTTTTGATTGAATTGTCTAACAGCTTATTCTATATAACTCAGTTGAAATATTATAGCTTACATTACATTAGCTTTATATTGTTCATTTTTTATTATTTATCATGCATCAGTTTATAAAGAATTTAATGTGAAGTTTTTTAAAAAGATACAATGTTTAAGCATATGAATTGAATAATACTTCTTCTAGAATCAAGCATTATTTTTTTAATTCTTTTCTACACACACTTTTATAAGCGGGGGGTAGGAGGCAGCTCCCCCCTCCCCTAGAAGTGACAACAAATTAATAGTTAAATAAAAAAAAATTTTTTTCAAGGAAATAATAATCATAATAGATATAATAAAGTACTGCAAAATTACATATAATAAATTTCCCCATATTCAATTATTAGTCAAATCAATTATAAGAAACAGAAACTATAAATATATAGTTCAATTATTGCTCGCGATTTTGATTTTATAAAAAATACGATGTTCTTTTCTTTTTTAAATATTAAAAAAGTTGAAGAGAGTTAAAAAGAGGAATTTCGTTTTAACACAACACGATGTGAACACTTGAGAGTATAATTGCTAATGGCTGATCAATTTTATATGTCGCTGCTTTGCTTGAATAGCTAACTAAAAATAAAAAAAGTCATTTTAGAATTTTAATTTTTTGCTTAATGTGTTCCAATGTAACGTGGTTTCACCATTGAGAGTGGTACATCTTCATTTTCTATAATTTTTTACCACATAACAATTAAACTGTACTCAATCTTTTATAAACGACGGTATAAGTTTAGTTGTTTCATTATTTTCAAAAAGTTCTTTAAAATTGTTTTCTAGACACATTTTGTTTTACGACAAGTTAGAAAAGTATTTTTTCGTAAACGATAACATAATTGGACATTAACTTGTTCTTAACATTACGATTTTTTTGTTAAATGAACAGATGTTACTTGTTATATGTGACAGGAAGGCGAAGCGGACATAGGAGTAAATGATATTGGTAGTTCTGTGCTCAGATTCTTAGAAAGCAAAGGCGACAGACTGATTTAATTTAATTTCCTATATCAGTAGGGAGAAGTAAATCCTAACGTTACTACTTCTTTGCACGATAAAATAATTAAGAAACTATGACTTGCCTACTCAAAATATCATTCTTAAGAAAAATGAAAGATTTTGATTTAATAAATAACAATTTTATCTCGAAATTTTACTGTCCATTCTATAATAGCCAGATTTTTTTTTTGCACTAATTATTTAAGATTTTTTCTCTTTTGTCATTGCACATTTTTTTTTTCGAGTTTTCTTTAAATAATGTATAATTTACAATGAAAATATAACTTGACTAATTTGAATATATTTTTTTCTTAAAAACCAGCACATCTTAAAAAATGGGTAAAGAATTGCCACAATAGATTTATTTAGTAAATTTAGTTTTAAGAAACACAAATATCGAATATATAAAAAAAAATTCAAGAATAGAATAAAGTTCGACGTCTTCTCCAGCAAAATTAGTACTAAGTAAGAAGTGCCACTTTTCAAGAAAATCAGCGAAACATATTTTTTCCCAAACAACTTTGGAAGTTTTCAGCAACTAAATGTTTTTT
>NW_027115366.1:2484787-2485482 GCF_000696795.3 Halyomorpha halys | reverse complement strand
AATTCCTTAAGTGTGATGTACAGAAATTTAAATGTCACCTGGGACCATTATTCCCATCCAACTCCCTTCTGAGATGCTTTTCCTTTTAAGTTTAGGTTTTAGTTTATTGTCTATCAACAATGACTTAGGTTATTATTTTCCTAACTAATTTATTTATTTGTTTACATTTCTATATTTACCTGCCTCCTTGACTCATTGGTTCTTGCTCTGTGCTTACACTTTATTTATTCCCTTAATCTTCTGTTATTTTATTTTAGTTTTATCATATGTGTTATTAAAAGTAAGTTCTCCTTTTTATTTAGCCATACAATATTCAATCTATTTTAAATATTATTTACTTAGTTTTAAAGATCAAACATTTATATATTTCTCTAGATAATTTTCACTATGTTTGTATACATGGGTGCACTTTTTAAGGTGCCTCAAAGTTTTTTTTATGCCAATGTCATTTATAACAGTTATTTTATTATCTGAAAAACCATTAATTTAATCACAAATTTGAACTGAGTTTATAATGTAGTAAATACCATTTTCAGAACTTTTGTTCATGAAAAATGAAAATCCATTAATATGTTTTTGAAAAATTCTTGATTTAATTGAGAAATTGATGTGAATCTCAACAACTGTAATGTGAAAGTATGATAAAAGGCAGCCAGTGATAAGCTCCTGCTCCTCTGTCACTCCTTCCATGAGAA
>NW_027115366.1:2410033-2483632 GCF_000696795.3 Halyomorpha halys | reverse complement strand
GGACATTATCTTACTAACTTGAATGTTGCTATAACTCTTAAAGAGTCAAGTCCTTCTACAGTGAAAACCTCTAGTCTTTTCCGTTTTATAATTTTAAACCTCCAGATTCGTTCAGGCATCTACTAACATATAATCCACCCAATGCTTGTGAGGTCTTCTAAATTGTCTACATCTAAAAAACTTTTTTTTTTCTGGTCAAGTTTAACTTTGTATATAACTTCTCCTTTACAGTCAATGTAAGTTTAGTCAATTATCTGCCACAGCAGGAATCGAACCTAGGTCTTTGAAGTTAGTAGCACATTGCCTCACCTATGTGCTTTTGTCTATATAATAACATAAAACAAAAAGAAATTAACTTCTAATTTTTACTAAGTTTATTTTATTCCTCATATTTTTTTAGAATGATTTTTGCCATTTAAGCCGGCAAAAATAAGGCTTGAGAAAATGGATAATTATTTTGGTTAAGTGTTTTCCAAACAGATCTTTAATCTGCCTCAAACTTAAACTATTATAAATTTCATCAACAAGATTAGATAGGTAACTAGTCATTAAAATAATTATTAACAAGGAAAAACTGAAAATATAACAACTTTATTTGTTTTGTATCTAAAATATTTTACAATAACAATATTTAAGTATACTAACATAAAAAATTACTTTTTATTGATGCTAATAAAAATTCAACACATCTATAAAACTTATAAAAAATTAACCTGGTCTTTAAAATGAGCTTTTTAGGTATACTACAGGTTTATAAATGTTAGTAAAATATAATTAATTAATATATTTCTTTTAACTATTAAACATAGGCAATAATGTGATGGCACATAAAAATTTATTGGTACTTGATATGTAAGTATGTGTGGAATGTTTTACCACAACTTGTTTTTATACCATACTAAAAATTAATATTTTAACAATGCTCATCGATCACAAAAAATATACTAATTCTTAAACAGAAATTATCTTGAATAGTTTTTAAAAGTCAATTTTTATTAATGATTGGATCAACAAAAACATTTGATATTTTGTAAATTAAAAAAATTGTTTTTTTTTACACAATATTAAAATTAAAACTTTAAAGAGTGATGTTTTAGTGAGGAAATACAATTTTTAACATGAAAATATTTTATAGATCCTTAAATTTCAATTAAAAAAGAAAATAAAGGTGATTAAATAAATCGATTTGTTTTTAAAATATCATACTTAAAAGAAAGTACAACTTGAATTGCATTCTTTTCACTAAAATTTCATACATTGTTTTTTTTATGGCAAAAATAAAAAAAATCTTCATAAAATAAAACTACTTTAAATATTTACAATTCTCAAAGAGACGTACTTACTAATCTACAGTAAAAACTAATCAATTAAAAAAACTAAATATGCAATATCAGGCATAACATACGGTAAACACACGGTGTGAACATTACTTGGCAAGATTGGTAACTATATTGAATAATTAAATCTCAGATCAGGATTAATTCAGTCTTAATCTAAAAAATATTTTTAAAAAAAATTTAACTAAAATATATTCTAACATGTTACTGATAATTTTAGTCATGGTCCATTCTTTTCGAATTTTATAGATTAACACCATACAACAAAGTTTATATATTCGATCATTTAATTTTTCGCAGAAACTATAATTATCCATACAGATAAAAACTACATTGCAGAAATGTATAGAAAACATAAGTGTATTTTACATTAAAATACACAGATATATAGAGAGTGTTAAGACTAATGTTCAAATATTTATGGCATCACATAAAATAATAAAAATTATTTTAATTTTTATTATCTTGTTCAAAATCGGAAGTTTTATTAATAATAACAAAAATCATCTAAATAGTCTCAACTTTCTTTATTAAAATATATTTCATGTTTGATGCCGTGATGTTTGATGGCCGATCCGGCCAATCAAAGACAATGTTAATTTTCTCAGCCTCACATTGATTGCAATTATGCCCAATTCAATTTAACACGGTTAAAATAAACCTGTATTTGTCACTATAACCCCATTTTTGTATTTTACTTCATTAAATTATTACAACAATATTAAATAATATTGTACTTTATTTGTATTTGTTAATATTAATTAATTTTATATATATATTTTAACTGTTAAACTTATTAAATATTACCAAAACAAGTAAGTTAATTAATATTGTAGTGAAAAGTTAATGATTCTAAAATGCAAAAATTTAGAAGAATTGAATTTATTATTAAATGTTATAGTGACAAATACAGGTTTATTTTTACTGCCTTAACCCTTATCAGTCGCTAGCTTTTTGTACGTGATACTCATTAGGTTGCAGCTGGTTCCGGTAGATAAGTAAATTAAATTTAGTATTGCAAGAATAACATTTTTGTTAGAAATTATTTATTTTGCACAAATATGAAATTCAAATAATTATTCAGAAAAGACACTGATATATAACAGGACTATCAGCACTATGACTGTAACTGTATGATTGTTATAGTCATGACTGTAATGTCACACTAGCTCTGGCGTGATAGCGAGTTTTGCCAGGTCACCTCCTACATGAAACAAGACCGCAGCGACAAAGTACTGTTGTCATGAGAGAGGTGACTTACAACCGTTAAGGGTAAAACTGACTTGGGTATAATGGATTGAAAAGTTTTATATATCAATTTTTTTTAAAAGTTTTATATATCAATGCGAGGCTGTGAAAATAAAATTAGCGTTGTCCTTGATGAAGGCCAGATCGGCCAAAACATTGGAAATGTTATAAGTTTTAATAAAGATGGTTGAGACTATTTGGATATTTTTTGTTATTATGAATTATTTTGATATTCCTGAAAAATGAATAATTCTAAAAAAAAAAGTATTAACACATGTCTGTGTATATTTTAATAACCGATGATCAATAAAAAATAATAATATAAAAAATAATGCATATGAGACCAGATTCTTTTGATTAGGAACATTTTTTATGAAATTATTTAAGATCTAATATCAGAGAAACAAAAAATATATATATATCAAACCATAATTCTCTGAAAACATTTTGCTTTCATTTGAAAAGTCAGGGATAAAAAACGATTATCATTTTTTTTTGTTGTAAATAATGAGATACTATTTGTAGTTCCCAGCCCATTAAAATATGCCGACCACTATGCCAGAATATTGAACCTTGTGAGGCCCACCCCTGCTCTTGACTAGGGCCAAAGGAGAGTCCTTCTCGGAAAATATTTGTTAATTAGGTGGCTTAATCCGGCAGGAGTGTCCTACTTTTTGTCCCCTAAGAGGTGTCCCACAAGCATTTATCTCATTACGAACAATTTGTACAATTTAATATTATTGGATGTGATGGTGATAAAAATCTTTATGATTACTTTTAATATGATTTGAAATTGTAGATTGTAGCTCTTTTATCAACGGTTGAAGAATCCATATTTTGAAAAAGATTCAAGACTTTTTTGCCTCGGCTCATGATTTAAAATAAGAAACGCAGGTGTCCAGGTGAGCAAAATACTCAAATGAGACAAAAAAAGATGTAACATTAGGAGTGTACTAGTGAGAGAAATGCTCAGTCTTATTGTTGCGAGGAGGCCAGAGCAAAACTGAATTGAGCATAGGTGGGGAGGTAAAAGAGAGAATAACATAAAAAAGGGGTAGTAACAACATCAAAGGGTTAACAAAACAGATGAAATACCAGAAAAATATAGATGTTAATTTCCAAATATGAGAAAAATGCTCAAGGCTACACCTCTCCAGTATTAAATATATATTCTTACAAAAAGATGTTTGATGTTGTGTTCCATCCCAAGGCCCTCGTCGACAGTAGGTTGGTTTAGTGTGTTGTTCCCAGATAAAGTGATCCCTTAATAAAATTTTGAAAATGAATATCAGGAAACAGTCTTTACTTTTCTTTTCATTTTCAAGGTTGAAACAATAAATTCACTAAAAGAGATTTCAATAGTATTAAGAAAGTAAAATAGTGAACATTAAAAAATATATATAAAAGGAAGATGGTCTGAGTGGGGTAAAATTATTTTTACTATTTATCAAATATTAAATAAACTATTAATTTTGAGCCAATGTTTCACCCCACTTAGAGGGGATTCGCCATAACAAAAAATTTTAATCAGGATTTGCTTTCAAATATAATGTTATTTATAAATTGTCAAATTCCCCCACTCCCCTACTCTATTGATATCGTGCATCCGCCTCCAGCTCATTCATTATCTTTCCTCCATTCATAAAGGTGAGTGTACCATTTTGTTCATTATTTTCTTTTTTCTTTTTCTTTATTTTATTCTTATTTCTCTTATTTTCCGTCTTACAGTCTGTACTATATTTTTATATTTCTTTTTTATCTACTTTTTTATTTGTTATTATTTCAATTCTCATTAACTTCCTAATACCTTTTAGTATTTATACCTTTCATTGTACATCTTATAATTATTTTCTTTAAATTACTTTATTAATTTTGGTTAAGTTTGGATCTTTTTTTGCCCTGAAGTGTGGCAAAGTATAGCAAAACGACTCACAATAGATAGTTTAATTACTATTTGGGTCCCTTTGACAGCATCCTTACTTTTCTATATATTACACACAGTCAATCAACGATCTTCCAATAAAAATATATAGGATGTACATGAGACCGAAACCCTGAAAACTCAATATTTCATACATATTTAAAACAAATGGAATTATCAAACATCTGAAACAATTGATATTGATCGTTATTACCCCTGAGTTTTCATTTGTTTCATAATGATTCCTATTAAAACATAAAACTATTTCGGTTAACGTTCATGTGCAGGTAAGTTGGCACAATTAGTTAAAAGTTACGAACTAACAAACACTATTCAAATGTTAACAATTCTTCTTTACGAAGTAACGCACTCTACTTCACCGTCCTGAGGGAAGCAGTCGAGTAAAGAAATAACAGCTTTCATAATATAAGTAATAGTTCCATGACTTCCACTCGGAGCGCTGTCGTAGAAGTGTTGACAGATGAATGCTGCTCCACCGCAAACCAAACCTCCACCGCTCATGCCACCTCTCGCACAACATAAGGTAGCATCCCCTTCTATTTTTCTCTGAAAATAATATAATTCACCATTCTTATCATATTAAAAACTAGAAAGATTTTAGGAAGACAAAATCAAAACTTACAAGGTAAGGCTAAGGACATAGGATCAGAAAGAAACTTTTTTTAATGATACTAGGTCAAAAAATAATAGACATATGTCAAAGAGTTCTAATGCAGCTAAAGACCCAAGAGAAAAACAATTTAGATATATCAATTGATTGTTTTTTTTTCTCAGTAGAATAATAACAAAAGATTGTTGATCATATAAAATGAGTTTAAATATATAAAAATTTACAAAAACCACTTCTAGGAAAGTAGACCAACAAAATTTTTTTTTTAGCAAAAATCAAATCAAATTATTTTCATGTGTCTTTTGAAGCCCTTAAACACAAATTTTCAAATAAAAAAAAATTTCTATTATATTTCTTTCTTCCAATGTCGTCCCGTGTTCACAAAATTATTTCATAATTCCTTACAATTTTATCTTAATCCAATGTTACTACAACTTTTCTGCAATTACAAGTCATATCAATATATTTTATATCTGTATATGTGATAAAAAGGTAGTTTCAAATAAAAAAAAAAAATTCTGAAGCGTTTCTAATTTATATCTCCAGTTCTAGTTTGCTTACAAGTTCCAATTTGTTCCATTTTGATCAGTTCAGATAATCTTATCTTGTTGAAGTTATTGCAATTTTTTGAGTCTCAATTAAAAAAAAAATTCTTTCAAGTGTTTGTTAAAGCACAAAAAATGAAGTTTTGGAAGGAAAGGTTATTAAACAAGTTGCTCAGAAATTCCGCTAGGAGCTCTTATGCATTTACCATTTAACATGATTTTAAATTGGGCTGCTCACAATGCTATACTTATGACATTTAACATGGTAAAACATTTTACAGTTAACATAGTATTATGAATACCCCTACTAAAGATCATGAATACCCCTAGTGTAGAATTGAACATGAAATTTGTTATTGTGTATTGTAGTATGATTGATGATGGGAGGGGGGGATGGCACCAAAACGTTGTCATGGATAAATAAAGTAAATTAAAGAAAGTTATAAATGAAAGAATTCTTCCATTCACCTCACTAGATTTCAAAAATTAAAAAAAAATCAAATAGAAAGGCCAAATGACAAATGTTTTTTTTACAAATAATATAATTAAATCTATAGCCATATTGAAGTAATTAATCATAATATTAAAGTGCTTATAAGTACCTGATCATCAAGAAATATTTGATTAGCCTTATGAACTAAATTCTCAACAGCGATGATCCCGCCTAGTGATGGAGTAGCATTGTGTTCAACTATTAAGGTTAGGACCATCAGCGCTTCGACCAACAACTGCCGATACTCTGGATGTGGTATTTTATTCAGAACAGTCTCCACAGCCAGTGCAAATTTCAATTCACCAGAAGTCATCTGCAGAAAAAACCTGATTATTTTTAAAGAATCAAATAAAAAAGTTAAATTTCTACCATAGAGTAAAGGTAGGAAGCAAGTTTTAGAAAGTGTGGTCACCTCAAGAGGATTACCCATGAGGCTTCCCAAAATTGTGTTTTTGTAGGAACACAAGTCTAAGGTTTCTTTTAAAATTTTTTGAGGTTAATCACTTCCATTTTTGAATGAATTATTTATTATTTATTCATGACATTGTCCAACGTTTCGGGACCACTGTCCCATATTAATGCACTATAAAAACCTATAATAATAATAAAACTAACATAACACCGATCTTCATCCTTATATATTTTAATTTATACAATAATAATCACCTCATGATTTCATATGGGAAATCATGTCAACCATTTGTGCATCTTCACTTCTCTCTGGCACAGCCATCACTCTACATTTCTTACTATCTCTTTGAACCTTACCTCATGTCAAGTGTGCTGTTTGGTTACCTCTCTGTTTTTATAAGTCCTGTTTTGTATTAAAGAGGTAGTAAGAAATGTAGAGTGATGGCTATGCCAGAGAGAAGTGAAGATGCACAAATGGTTGACATGATTTCCCATATGAAAAATTAAAATATATAAGGATGAAGATTGGTGTTATGTTAGTTTTATTATTGTTATAGGTTTTTATAGTTCATGAATATGGGACAGTGGTCCCTAAACGTACAATGGCATGAATAAATAATAAATAATTCATTCAAAAATGGAAGTGATTAACTTCAAAAAATTTTAAAAGAATTGACTCACCAGACTTCCCAGAGAGATAATCCAGACAAGTCTAAGGTTAAGTTCTACTTAAAAAGTCCTCGATGTTGTTTCCTCTAAAGATGGTCTACACATGCCCAAGCATCCTTGAGCCTGTGCAGTCACCTATCAGCTATGTAAAGTTCTTAAAAAAATTGTTTACTGATATAAAATATTGATATATTAAAATTAATGCTTAAAAATTCTTTTGAAAATAGAGGTCCTTTACTAAAGAAAAATTTAATTATAACGTATTAGTTGTTAACTATAAATATTACACTTCAGCCATAATTTTAAGCCTTCATCAGGACTTAATACAAAAACAAGATAGCAATGATAATGAATAAAAGTAACTTTGCGGCGCAGAACCCACTTGGCAGTAAGGTTTCAAGATAACAGGTTCGTTTGGTTTTATTCTCTTTTTTCCCCCCTATCT
Source organism: Halyomorpha halys (assembly GCF_000696795.3). Taxonomy (NCBI): domain Eukaryota; kingdom Metazoa; phylum Arthropoda; class Insecta; order Hemiptera; family Pentatomidae; genus Halyomorpha; species Halyomorpha halys. Next base: position 2,475,932 of record NW_027115366.1, on the reverse strand, counting down.
TTATTTTACCCGCCCCCTCTCCTTTTCTATCCTTTTCCTTACCCCCATTATTAGTTATATTATGTTCACCATATATTATTATAGTTGTTTTCAATTTCTTTTTTTTTTTTTTTTTCTATTCACTTCTTTTGGTAAACTTAACATATATTTTACTTCTTTATCTAATATAATGGTTACATATATTTTCTTTCTCTCAATTTTATTTATTTTTTTCCATAATTTTAATTTTTAAATTATTAATGAACTAAAATATTCATATTTCCTTGCATTATAGAACTTCAAATTTTTATTTTATTTCCTTAATTATGTTATTTTACCTACTTTTTCATTTTCCTAAGTATACATTTTATTTTCCACTTCTTTCATCACTTTAACTTTATTAATTCCATTTTGTACAATTATTTACTTTATGTCATTCTGTTTATATTTTATTTTTTATTTTATGTATTCATTGGTTGTTATCTTGTTCTGTTCTTAGCCCTGATGAAGGCTAGAAATTCTGTTCGAAATGTTGGCACGATTAAATAAGTTACTTCAACTTATTTGTGTTATATTTTGACCACACCCCCCAACCATCTTCTCCTCGTATAAGTCATCCACGGTCAACTATCTCTCATGATTGAGAATAAAAGTAAACATAATAACAAGAAAATAATCAGACAAAAAATAACGTAGGTACAAAGGTAATATGGAAAGAAAATCCATCATGTAAGTATTACAAGATGATAAAACATGTATAAATATATAGTAATAATAAAATTATGAAAGAGGTAAGAAAAATAAAATAATAAATATGAAAAACCAGTAAGTGTGATATTTACTTACTGGTTTTTCAGTATCATTGGTTAACAAGTGAAATGAACTAAGTCAAAAATTAAAGTTTTGAGATATTAGATGATAGAAACTTTTTTTTTTAATTTTATGAAAATAGTAATTTATTAGCAGATTTTTCTAATATTAATAAATTCTTTGGAAATTAATATTTAAAACTAGAAAAACAAAATAACACGAAACTATAAAATCTTGACTTAACATGTTTCACTTTTGAGCCGAAGATATGTAAAAACTTATTTCTGTTCTTCACTGACCATCTTCTCGTTTAAAAATTATTTATAATTAAAATTATGGAAAGTGAGAAAGATACATTTTCTATATTCTCACCTTTTCCTAACTTTAATTGTAAATAATTTTCATTTCTTTATACATATTTACTTACTGGATTCTCATATACATATATATATATATTGTAATATCCTCTTTTTGAGTAAATAGTATATTTTTATGTATAAAGGGTTTTTAATGTGTTTTTAAAATGTGTAATTTTATGTATCGTTTCAATATTGTTCATTAGCTTTGTTAAACCAACCAAAAAGAAAGCTAACCAATTTTGTTCAGTCAAATATGGAGTGGAAAGATCATTATTCAAAACAAAGATGGCGGCATGTGTCTTGACTAAAGTTTATTGAATCGGCCATGTTGAACAGATTCAAATATTTTAAAAACTTTATTTTAACTTCCCATCATAATTGAAATTACAATACACTTAAGAAAAAATAGAAGTTAAGAATTATTATTAAAGAAAATTATTCATAAAGGAAATCATAAGAAAAAACTCAAAACTGTAGTGCTACAATCGATGTTGAGAACTAACACCTACAGAAGGGGAAGGAAGAAAACTTGGTTTTTGTGGGATTCCTTGCTTAGGTACGGGAGGGAGAATTATGTTTCCTGGATGCAGGTGATTCTCATCATCTTTTGTCTAGCTCTAGGGTAGACATCTTGAAAAAGAAGACATCGAAGAGTCACCCAAGAAGAATAAGGAACTCTTGGTTTGAATTGCCTGGTGAGAGGAGTCGGTCTCCTATAAGCAGAGGTGACTGGAAGCCATTGTTGACCATTAGAGCATTTGGGAAAGAAGACAAAGCCATTGTTGACCGTGATACAGAGCATTTTTGGGAAAGAAGACAAAAGCCATTGTTGACCATTAGCGCATTTTTGGGAAAGAAGACAAAAGCCATTGTTGACCGTTATACAGAGCATTTTTGGGAAAGAAGACAAAGCCATTGTTGACCGTGATACAGAGCATTTTTGGGAAAGAAGACAAAGCCATTGTTGACCGTGATACAGAGCATTTTTGGGAAAGAAGACAAAAGCCATTGTTGACCATTAGAGCATTTTTGGGAAAGAACATAAAAGCCATTGTTGACCGTTATACAGAGCATTTTTGGGAAAGAAGACAAAGCCATTGTTGACCATGATACAGAGCATTTTTGGGAAAGAAGACAAAAGCCATTGTTGACCATTAGCGCATTTTTGGGAAAGAAGACAAAGCCATTGTTGGCCGTGATACAGAGCATTTTTGGCAAAGAAGACATCAAGACTCATCATCCATCAAAAGAACATAAAAATAAAATAAATGAAATTAAGCAGAATTATAAATTGGTTAGATTAATATACATTAGTTTTGTTCAACCTACATTTAAATACATTGTAAAAGTATATATTAATTTAATTAAGTGTTCTGATTGCCTAGAAACCCGCCCTGAGATTAAGAGTCTAAAATGTTACAAAATTTTAATAAAATTCTACTATAAATTTAATATTAAAGCTTTTCATTTTAACCCAAGCTATACTTAAGATATGAAAATAAATAAAAACTATATAAAATTCCATTTATTTTATTTTAAATAATTCTTGAACATAAAAATATTATTTTCTTTTTCCCTTCCCTTTTTCAAGGGAATTTCAATATTACTATATTCTCAAAATGCTTATTATTTGCTATTTTCTTGCTATTATATTTATAATTTTATTCATTCCGGTTGTTATCTTGTTTTTCTATACTTAGCCCTGACGAAGGCCTGAAATTCTGGCACTAATAAAATAACTTTTATTTATTTCTATTCTTCACTGACTGCACCCCCAACCATCTTCTCCTCATAAAAATTTAATTAAAGGATTAGGTATTAGTTAAACATTACTCTACCTCCTGAGTCAGATTTCTATGAAGTAGGTGTCCTTCAATCGCCAATCCTTCACACTAAAAACAATTAAATATATTTTTAAAATTTTCTTCAGTATTATATACATTTAAATAAATTCAATTAAAATACAAAAAAATATTAACCCTTTCTAGTACAGTCCAAACTCTCGGATATAGGTCAACGGGGACTCTGTTGAGAGAACCGTCTAGTCTCCTTCTGCGTAACCACTGACCTTGTCTTTCTCTCTCTGTATTTTCATCAATAGTAGACAAAAAACTACCTATTTGTGATTTCTGAAAATTATAAAAACAAAAATGATACACACACCTACTAACCCAATCACAAATAATAATAAAACATTAAAAAAACCTCTTAAAAAAATTATTTGTGAAAAGATAATTCAAATATTTGAGTAGAAAAAATACATACCTTACTGACTTTGCCAGATTTAGAACTAATAATGGAAAAGTTTCCATGACCCACTGAAAAAGAAAAAAAGAAAATGATTATGATATAAGTCTAAATCAAATAATGATACAGAAAAGCAATTATTAAAATGGTTACGGTTAGAAATGGAAAATTCTTTTCCACTCATGATGTGATGAAGCAGGTTTTTCATTTCAAAAGGAGATAAGTTGAGGAGATGTTCAGACGCTTGCTCTCCTGAGCACACTAAAGTTCTCGATAACTCTATAGCCATTACCTGAAGTGATTTTGAATATAATAATTAAACAACAATATTTCAAACTTTTGTTAAATTTATTTTTTTTTATCTTACCTGAATGATCAATCCGACTCTCAGTCGTAACATTTCTTTAAACAACATAGGTTCGGTTCGGATAAACATCGCTAAGTAGACCAACAATTCCTGTTAAAAAATAATAATTTTACAATAAAAAAGATTTTTTTTTTTTTAAATTATGCATCAATCGTATCAGAGGGCTGAAGCAACAGAAAATGTATAGAGAACATACTTTGAAAACATCATAAATTAGGAGATTTAACATTTTGTATTTTTCTTATTTCTTCTAATTTACCATTAAAAAACAAAACAAAAATCAGACAAATAAAGTTTAAAGGCAACTATGATATCAAAACTATAACATTAGTCAGAAAGAAACGATACAAACACTTAGATGAGGTACAAATAAATAAACAATATAAATAAAAAAGATGTACAGTGAAACAAAATTAAATAAGAATAAAAAAGCATACCTGACAATTAATAAAACGGAAATAACAACAGATAAAAAAGAATTATAAAATACAGTTTGCACTAAAAGATGGAAAAAGGGAATAAGAGTAAAATCAAAAATAAAAGAGACAACGAAAAAGATAGGAAACACCTTGCTGATGAAAGGTGACCACGAAAACGAGAGGTTGACAAGAAAGAGTAAGGGGGTTGGTTGTTAAATAATACATATTTTATATTACTTTTTTATCTGTTGTTATTTCTTTTTTCATTAATTGTCAATTACTTTTTTTAGTTCTTATTTCATTTTACATTTCACTGTACACCTCTTCTTTTTTTTTTTAATTTACACTGTTCATTTATTTCTACCTCATCTAAGTGATTGTATCTTTTTAGCCGTGATGTTTGCCAAGCCCTAAAATGTTTGCTCATATTAAATAGTTTTGTGACTACTTGAGCTTTTTTCTTTGACCCCACCAAGACCATTTTCTTTTTATTATCACAGATAGTCATTCATTGATTTTCGATAAAAAAAAAAAAAAATTTTGTCAGCTAAATATTTTACTTTTTAGGCCTCCCCTTTAATCACGCACCATTATTTATTTTCCAATGATTTGATAGAACAATCCAACCTGTATGTATATCAAAAATATTTACCTGACTAAGCATTCCAGTACTTTCATCGTCACCATAAGCCAAATGGATAAGTTGCCGTAACTCATTTTCAGGAAGGGGAGCAGTTATAGTCTGTTCATTAAAAGGCGGCATTCCTACAGTTACCTTAAGAATAAAAATTAAAATTATTACACCATAAAATTATATTTTCCAGTAATTTAAATATAGAGAAAAAAATAAATTAAAAACTTACCAATACAAACCTAAATAGTATAAATTTATTTAATCTTTGATTCATTTGAAATATTTTAATTTAAATCTTATTTAAACTTTACAGAAATTATAACTCATTGAGATATTGAAATCATAAATTGTAACATGAAAAACACTTTTACGAACTATATCTGAACTTTTATCCACTAAATGTAAAAACTAAGCAGAAGAAAATTTCACAAATCAGTGATATTAAACTACTAATTTGCAAATAAATAAAAAAAAATATATATATTTTAAAGGAAATGATTTTTATAAATCGAAGATGGACCACAAAAAAACTCAAATAGCAATTAAACTATTTAATGTGAGCTAACATTTTGCCCCACATTGAAGGGCTTCATCAGGGCTAAACAAGATACAAACACTAAAATAAGATAACAAATTATATAATCAGCCACGGATTAGTTAACGTTTCTTTCATACGTTAACTAATTCGTGGCTGATTATAATTTAAAAATATATAAATTTATATAAAAATGAATAAAGTAAATTAAAGGAAAATTAAAAATAAGATCTACAGGGAAAAGAATAAATAAACAAGAATTACAAAAAGGTTTTAGACAATTAATGAAATCAGAAATAATAATAAATAAAATATTAGATAAAAGATAAATACAAAAATATAGTACACAGTGAAAGACAGAAAAAAGAAAAATAATGAACAACATAAATATTCCTTTATTCTTATTTTCCGTCTTTTACTTTGTACTGTATTTTTTATATTTCTCTTTTATCTAATTTTTTATTTGTTATTATTTCAGACATCCCATCACTTATCTAAAACATTTTTTGTTTATTTATACTTTTCACTGTACATCTTATTTGTATTTTCTTTAATTTACTTAGTTCATTTTTATATAAATTTTCACATTTTTAAATCATAATTAGCAACACCTTAGTTTATTTTTATTTCATGTTATATATGCTCTTATTTTAATACATTATTTTAGTTGTTAGTATCTTTTTTGTTCCTGAGGAAGCTCTGCAAAATGGGGTGAAAGGTTAGCTCACAATAAATAGTTTTATTACTATCTGAGTTCTTTTGATTGCACCCGGACCATATTCCTTTCAAATACTACAAACAATCCAGCTCTTTTCGTTCTGTTTTCTGTGATGATAGAGTTTAAGGTGAATGGGGTATCGGCCCACTACCCCAAGTCAGGTGGAGGGATTGCCTCCTCATAGCTTCCTGACACGCTAACCCATCCAGGGTGGCTACCTAGGGGAGGTGACCCTAGGGTGTGTACTGTCATTGTCCTTGGTCTATAGTGTGAGGGTGAATGTAGTCTGCTGTAATATGTGTAAATGTATGAGCGTCAGTATTCTGTACGGACCTAGAAAAGACCAAATGTATGAGAATAGGAAAGAAACCCCGGTGAATAATGAGGGTGATCAGAGCAAACGGAGAAAGACTAGAGCAGGTCCAGAATTTAAAATACCTAAGTGCTCATCTCAACGAAAGCGGCTACATTGATTTGGAAGTTTCTCAAAGAATCAATACAGCTGGAAGAATATTTAGTTTACTTTGAAGGGGTTCCTGGGCAAAAGGGAGGTGATGAGAAAAACTACAATAATGATCTACAAATCAATGTTCCTTCCTATTCCTTCCTACTCTTCCGAATCGTGGACCCTCACCTCGAAACACAAGAGCTGAATCCAATCCATGAAGATGCGGTAAGGTCCTTCGTAAGGTGAAAGGAAGGACACAACAAGATAAGAGTATGGAATAGTACCTATTAGGACTAACCTCGGAGTTAAACTGGTTGAGAGCATCCTAGAGGGGCATAAGCTAAGGTGGTTCGGACACCTCCTTCGGATGAACCACGAAAAGAACTGCCAGAAAGACATATGAGACTCGCGTGGAGGGAAGAAGACCACACATTTCCTGGGAGCAGAGTGTTAAGGAGGCATTTAAGAGGCAGGATATGGACTGGAGAAGGAGAAAGGAGATGGTCCAAGAGCGAGATATCTGGTCCTGACTCTGTAAATTGTAACCCCACACTGCGCAAGTGGTAAAGAGGATAAAATAATTATCATGATGATGAATACTACACACAGTCAATCAACTATCTTCCAAAATATCTAGAAATACTTTCTAGTAATACCATATGAGTATTATCTCCCTCCTTTCAAATTACTTTTAATTTATAATGTTTTTATTATTTTAATGAAGCATAATCATAAAATTTCAGGACTATCACTTTCATACCTGCTTCTGACGAACTAATAAATCAGTAACAGCTTTTGCTAGATCTTCCACTCGCTTTCCTAAGATTCCACCAGTGTGCCGCACGAGGCCCCACAACTTTTGCTGACATGCTTTATCATAAAGAACTTTCAATAAATCTCTTAACGTAACTGGTTCACCCCTTTCTATAATTCCTGTTGAAAATGAAACATAGAATTAATCATTATTATTAGAGGATTTAATTCTGTCTAAATATGAAGCATAATGAGGCCACTCCTGGAAAATATATTTAACTTTAAGTATACCACTAACTATAGTAAATCAGGTCTAAATGTAAAATATCTGGACTTTTCTATTCTACACATACTCACACAAACATGTTGCATTACCTGTTTTGAAATCCATTCCTTGAGTATCGATTAGGTATTGTAAAATATCGCCTTGTTCTTCTAAATTTTCCGATTCTCTCAACATTGTGAACAGTTCTTCGACTTCGGTCGAAGCGTACTGTGCCTCTGAGGAATGTCTAAGCAAAAAGAATTTATTGTTCGGATTGCCAATTCTGAAAAATCGTTATGAAGAACACAAATTATGAAAGGGGGAAATAATAAATTTTAAAAAAATTTAAATCTGGACTAATGAGGCCATTTTGTAAAGATAAAAATTGAAATTCACAATACAAATACTAAGAGGATTGCAGTTTTAAAGGCATAGTTAAATCGCAGAGACTAAATAAAACACCACAGTCAGATCCTTTTTATGAATTAATAATTATATATTGTAATATGCTCTTTTATGAGTAAATCATTATCTTTTATATATAACTGATTTTTAGTATAATATCCTCTTATGAGTAAATAGTTATTTTTTATATATAAATGATTGCTAGTAGGTTTTATGTGATTTATCATTTCAACATGTTTATTTATAGTATTAAACCTAAAAGCTAGCTAACCTTTTTGTATCGTCTATAATAAATATGTTGTTCAAAACAAAGCAAAGATGGCGAGTCCTTTCAAAAGTCCGTTGAAACACAGCCATGTTAAGCAGATTGAATTTATTTAAAAACTTTATTATAACTTCCCATAATACTTGAAATTACAATACATTTAAGAAAAAATAGAAGTTAAGAATAAGTATTAAAGAAAATTATTCATAAATGAAATCATAAGAAAAAACTCAAAACCATAGTGCTACAACCGATGTTGAGTACTAACAACGAGAGAAGGGGAAGGAAGAAAACTTGGTTTTTGAACATTCGTTGCTTAGGCACGGGCGGGGAATGATGTTTCCTGGATGAGGAGGTCCTCATCATCTCTTGTCCAGTTCAAGGTGGACATCTTGAAAAAGGAAACATCGGAGAGTCGCCCAGGAAGAAAAAAGAGACTCCTTGTTTGGATCGCCAAACAACACACTTCGGTGGATTGTGGGTAAAAAACTTTTACAGGACCAAGGTTTTGTTTTGTTAAGTGTTTGTTTGCTGAAAGATTGTTTACAGAAAGTGTTGGTTTTTTGAATAAGAAGACAAAGAAAATCATCAAAAGAAAATTCTATGAAATTGGTTAGTTTTGTTCTACCTAAATTTAAATACATTGTAAAAATAGATATAATTTTAATTAAGTGTTCTGATTGCCTTGAAACCCGCCCTGAGATTAAAAGTCTATTATATTATAAAATTCTTCTATCTGTTAAATATTAAAGCTTTTCATTTGAACCCAAGCTATCTTTTAGATATGAGAATTAAGTTAAAAATATCAAATTCCATTTATTTTATTTTAATAATTTTTTGAATATAACAACATATATAATTATATATAATGAAAATATAAAACTAAATTTTATTCTTTTTATCAATTGGTTGCTCAGAAATTTAGAGATTAGAAAATTAAATATACCTGTTTCTTTTAGACTGTTTCCAGGTAGTTTCAGTAGGGCTAGGAGATCGTGGGCTCTGAGGAACTTTAGGAAGTTCGGGCAGTGTTGATCCACTTCCGGACAGTCTTCTTTCATCACTAGCAATAATTACGTCACCACCTAACACATTCAATTTAAATTATAGTTTTGATTTTGTATCAATACATAAAAAATTTAACTTTCCCTAACCTCTATAATTTTTGGAATTTGTATTTAATTTTTGCTAGGTGATAACCATGGTATGTAACGTATCTTTAGAGAATAATATTAATTTTATAATCTTCTCAAGGTTCACATCTAACTCTGGAATATCCAATGGAATGGAGTAATTTTCTTTACAGATTCTTAAAGTAAATCATATTGTAAGACAAATTCATACAAAATTTTGCATCAGTCTTCTGAAGGCATAAATTACCAAAAGTCAAAACTATTGTTATGGTTTTAAAGAGTAAATGGTGATAAAAATTTAAAAACATAAAAAAAATTGTTCCAGAGTCGAATTTCCTATAATGACCCATTATTATTTGGGTTTCCTTGACCAAGAGACTATAAAATGCTTGCTACGATGATGAAGCTTCAATTCTGATAACGGTTTTCTTTGGGAAATTGAATTCTGAAACAATTTGGTTCTTCAGGGTTTTCTGATTTTCCAAACCATTAGCAAGCAAATGGTCAAAAATAGTAAAAAATTGTGAATGATTATTCAAAATTTATGACTTCAGGAAAGATCCATTCATAAAAGTTCTGGATATGATTCCTCTTAAAATCTAATCTACTATCATAATCAGGATCTTTAAAAAAAAAAATTAACTTATTCCATTGGAAATTTCAGAGTTTTGTACACTGAAGAAGGTTAGAAAATCAAAAATAAAAGTATTTAAAAATATATAATATAAGATAAAAAAAGTCCTCTACTATTTAAGATAAATATATAATATGAGTCTAATAATTATATAAATTACATAATATAAATATATAATTATAAATATATCATCTCATATTGTATAAGATGAGAAGATTATGAAGTTTATCAAAACATAGACTACACATCACTGATATATTCCAGCATGAATTATATTAAGATTGTCAAGGTTTAGAAGAGTGTTGCGAATATCTATAATGGTACATACTACTAAATAATATGATATCTAGTTTAATAATTAATAATTAACCAACTAATTTGTTTAGTCACAAGGGAAATGATAACCATCCATAGTTGTTTGCCTTCAAATTCAAAAAACTACAAATTACAGATAAATTTATAAATATTTCTTGATAATAATTTGCTGATAAAAATTCTGTTTAAAAAAAAAATCATTGAAATTACTGTCTCCGATAATAGCTCGAGTTTTCTTTATAGCTCCTTTAACTGAAAGCCTTCTCGTAATGGAATGTCTTCTTTCGCCTTTCCTTGTAGACAACAAATTTGAAGGAAAATTCAAACACTTCATGATGTTCATTTCCAAATACCTTTGTACTTCTGGATTTAATTCTAATTAAGACAAAAGAAGAAAAATTAATTAATAAATATTTTACAATTATGATTATGTAAACTTCTAAGTATATAACTTACTGTCTGGCATTCCGATTTCTTGACAACCCAAAAAGCTCAAATTGGTAATACAAGAAGTATTTAAGAAATCTTTGAGATATCCTAATGTTACCCTAAAAATAAAGCATTTAAGTATTGTATAAACAGTATATGCAATTATTTAAAATAAAATCAGGATATATGAATATTGAACCTTGTTCCGTTAATATAGCCACTCTTTAGTTTTTTCAATGTTGTGATCATTGCTACTGGAATTTTACCATCATCTAAAGGAAAAATAATTAGTAATAATTAATGTAAATCGTATTTGTAAAAGTATAGGAAGAGACATTAAGAAAGTAATAGATAATTAAAATTTGTATTTATTATGAATAACTTTATTATTGTTGCATCTTTTTCTAGCCAGATCTTAAATTACTAATTATCAATCAGAATAATTAAAGAAAAATATTGTTAGGATCTCATTAAACCTATGTGGTAAACAATAAAACTATATAACAATAAATTTTATTTTATTCTTTTTTCAAACAATTACATTTTAAGCATGTAAATTTTAATGATGTTTCTTTTGTATTATAAATGCAATTATACAGAGCTATTAACTAACATTTTTTTTCTTCTTGAGGATTTTTATCTGCAATTTATTATTGTATTATTTCACACGAAATGTCCGTTTTTATTATTTAAGAAATTCAAAGAGGTATTAATGGACTTTCATAGTTTGCTACATTTATTGAATATTTTTGACGGCTGAGCCTTTTTTTGAAAGAATAGCAAGTGTGATGAAAAGTGGATTGTATATGACAACAGACATCAGTGAGGTCAGTGGTTAAATATCGATCAAAGACTGGGACATATACCAAAGCCAAATTTGCATCTGAAAAAATTATTGAAATATAAGAAGATAGGGTTATATACATATATATAAAAAAGTTATTGGTTTCTGTGTGGTGTTCAATAGCAGGAATAATTCATTTCTCCTTTTTAACTAGAGATGAAACCATGACATCCATATCATATTGTAGTGATATTGACATCATGCATCAAAAACACAACCTGCATTGGTTAATCTTAAGGGACCTATACTCTTACACGACAATGCCAGACCACATGCACGTGTCATGACAGACAGTGAAGAAACTAAATGAGCTTCGTCACCAAATTCACCCTATACTCACCTTATTCACCGCACTTATCAGAAATTTGGACAACTTCCTAAAAGATAAAATTTTTGAAAATGATTCTCATGTCAAAAACGAATTTTCTGACTTTATTTCTTCATACAACCCTGAATTTTTCAGTTCTGTGATTGAAAAGTTGATAACAAGTTGGAAAAATGTATAGAAAATGAGGGTAAGTATTTTGAATAAAAATATTTCGATTACATTAAGTTGTTTAACTAAATAATCTTTCCGATGAAAACTGACATTTCATATGAAACAACCTAATACTTTCAAACAATTTCATTGTGTATATACATATATTGTAGTCACCTTTCAGCCTTTTTCTTTAACTTTAGCCATTTGCAAGGCTGTGAAGTCTGGGGAGCGGCATCCTTCACGAAAAGGAAAAAAACTACAATCTTTTCAAAATAAAGTCCTAAGAATTGCAGTTAATGCTCCTTGGTTCATAAGAAATAGCCAATTGCATCGCGAATTATATATGGAGTCAATAGAGGATTATATCAAAAAACGGTTCATGAAGTTTCACTCCCATTTGCCGACAGTTAAAGGAGCAGTGACCTACAACCTGGGAAACCCAACTTCAACCCGAAGACTGAAGCCCAGACTGCTGCAGGACGTTCTGTTATAAATTTTAATAAATATAAAATTAATTCATAGTCACTACTTCTATTTTACTTTTTATTATTACTCATTTTATTTATTCATTATTATTATTATTTTTTTTTTTCTATTTTCTTCTCTCATCCCTTTTTCAAATTAACTTGTTTCTTTTTACTATTAGAGGGCAATTGTTTGTTTTATTTAAGTGTACCAATATCATTATTTTTTGTTATTAATTTTACTTCTTATCTATTTTTTTATTTTTTATTTTCTTCTTTTAATAATAACATTGTATATTTTATGTTAGGGGTGTCTTTTGTACGAGACTATACCCCCCCCCCCATAATCAACTGTTAAAAAAAATATATATAATATAACGGTTATATCAACCATGTAAGGCCCACCAGGCCAATCTGGTATAAAATAAAAAATATATAATAAAGCCATTTGCAAACTTCCTTTCCTTACTTCCTCACCCCTAATCTTACTTCCTCACCCCTAATCTTATTAAAATGTTTTTGTATTATAAAAACAACTCTAGGAGACTATTAATTGACATTTTTTCTTCTTGAGGCTTTTCATCTCCAATATATTAACTAACATTACACTTAAAATTCATATATTACTTTTAAAAAGATTATATAAACTAATAAGTTTTTTTAAAAATAAAAATGTCATTCTTTATAGTTTTATTTTTTAAAATATGGTTTAAATGTGGTTATAAGAATACTTTTTCTCAATCATTCTGATCGATAATCAGTATTTTAACTAAAACTGATCCAATTGATAATTACATATTTATTAAAGTAATAACCACTATATTATTGAACCACAATTGATAATCGTTGAAATAATTTTAATTTTGAAATATTTACAATTCACAACACACAGAAAATATTTCAGCTCTCTCTCCAAATAAATATAGACATGGTTATAAAATTTAAAGACCCCACAACATAAATAAAGACAAATAAGTAGCTTTTAGATATATTGTAATGATTAATGATTAAATGATTAATCAATGATTACTTACCTTAATCTTAAACAATTTGAGAGCATTAAGTAAAAAAAAAAAAATCATTACAAGATATACAAAAGTATTAATATATGACAAAACTTATTACACATATTTGTTAGCATGAATGTTATAATGAACTAAAAATATTAGTACGACATATACATAGACAGTTATTGGGTCATTATCTGAAAATATATAAATCATATATCTGATCCATTTTCAACTTTTAATGTGAGCCGCAGCCATTGGGGGGAAAAAAAAAATAAGAACTATAATAATTAATACAAATAAAATATTTCACTCCTTTTATTCTTCTATGAAGGCTATATTTTAGCTCCAAAATAGATTTATAAGCAGTAAATAAAAAAATAAAGAAAATATCGTTTTTTTACTCCCTCACTGTGTCCAACCCCCTAGCTAAGGAACTTTAAAAATTCTTATGTGCTTTACAATTGATTGAATTCATAAACGGATTTAGTCAGTTATAACATAAGGATTCTATATTTATTAAATAAATCAAAACTTGTATCCTTTTTTGTTCAACACTTTTTATTTCAACAGTCCAACGTTTCGGCCATTTTAGCCATCCTCAAGGACATCTTAAATTATAAATTCTTCCTCACATTAAATTTAGAATTTCTTTTGCAGGCTATTCTGTCCAGGTCATTCATTAATTATAAGTTAAAAACCTATTTTTTATTTTACTACCATATACACAAACCATAATGGTTTGTGCATATGGTAGTGATTGGGTGGATAATTTTAAAATAAGAAGAATTAGATATTTATGATTTTAAATAAAAAAAATAGGTTTTTAACTTATAATTAATGAATGACCTGGGCAGAATAGCCTGCAAAAGAAATTCTAAATTTAATGTGAGGAAGAATTTATAATTGAAGATGTCCTTGAGGATGGCTAAAATGGCCGAAACGTTGGACTGTTGAAATAAAAAGTTTTGAGACAAAAAAGGATACAAGTTTTGATTTATTTAATAAATAATTACCTTGTCTCAAGAAACTGAAATAATATAATTAAGGATTCTATTAAAAAATATGCCTCATTATTTCTTGTAATCAATAAAAAGAAAAAGAAAAAAACCATAGGTCCAGCAATTTTTCCTTCATTTCTCATAGAAAATATTTAAAGGCATAGCTTGAAGGAGAACATGCCTAGATGGCTGGAATGGGAAGGGATGGTAATGGATAACTTCTTTGTTGGAATTGTTCTAGACCTCCAACCGGACATTTAGTCACTGGCTTCGGTTCTGCTGAAACAGTCTTTGAGGGAAAACTGTGCTTTGGTCCATTACCGTTTTAACCCCTCACATAACAAAAAAAAACAGGAGAGTTTTAAAGTAATTCATTCACTAAACTCTTATTTCTCAATGAGAAATGCTAAAGGTTTTTGCTTCCATATTCTTTTTCATGTTTAAAAGAAATAAAAATTATTAAAAAAATAAATAAATAAAAATCTTGTAAATTTCACTCCCACATTTTCCCCAAAATGTTGAATAATGACAGAGTGATAAACTATTCTTACATTAATATTAAACTGTTTCAATTTTTTAAGATTATCTTTTCTTAAAAAAAAAAAAAAAGAATATTTTTCTTCATCTCCCAAAAAGCATGTTTTCACTTTCACAAAAAATTCACCGTTCACACTGTCACTTTAACATTTTTTTTTAAATCTCAATTAAAGAGATTCCTGCGCGTCATACTAGTGTAGTTACTATGTTACTAAATAGGTATAAATTTTTGCAAATCTGAATTATAATTTATTATTATTGGGATTTTTAGAAATTTGCGCATCTTCAGATAATGACCCTAGTTATTTGATTAATTACAATATTAAATACATAAACTAACCTAAAAAAGCTTGGGATATGACAATGACATAGGTAGGACGCCCTATAATAGACCATTCCATGGCAAGAAAATTGATGTCCATCTTGATATCGCTAGCAAGCAAGTCCGTATCCGTGCGCATGTAGTATTCCTCCGGGTCGAGGGTCTGAACATTAGGTTAGTCACAAGCGAAGCAATGTTTCAATTAATAATAATAAAGAGAAAATAACTACACTTACAAGGTTATGTTAGACAAAGAAGAAGACTAAGTAGACAACAAAGATACATGCTATAGTTTTCTAAATGACTACGGGATGCAACAAGACAAGTTATTATCAAAGAAGGATAGATGACTGATATACCTAAATAAATAGTCTTGAACGTTAAAATAACAGTCGGCCGGCCAAGGATGTTTTTCCAACTTGACTTTAAGAAGTTGATTTCAGATTTGCAAATATCGATCATCAGCTCATTATCAGATGCGATATAATAACGGGACTGATCAGTCAACTAGTTAACAAAATGTTATAACATTATTTTCATTATTGTTAATTAAAAATGAAACTATCATAAAGATGACTTGAGGCATGGAGATCCAAAAGGGAATAAATCCTCTTTAAGAGGGTACAGGCTTACTTCCTCAAAACAAACTAAATCCGATCAAATTTTACACTCAAAGATAGGGTTGAGACTTGAAAAAGATAAATCTCTACAATAAAGGTGGCATAATATTTATTAAATAAATCAATTTTATATCCAAATCCGTCTCAACACTTTATTTATTCATTAGTCCAACGTTTCGGCCTTTCTAGCCATCTTCAGGGACATCTTCAATACAAAAATCCCTCTCACATTAATTTATATTTTCTATTTGCAGGCTATTCTGCCCAGGTCATTTTCTTTATTTAAAGTTCAAACCTCTTTATTTAAATTTTAAAACTATTAACATTTATTTTTTCTATAAGATATCAACAGTATAAAACACCACACCGTATAACAGTTATATGGTGTGGTGTTTTATACTGTTGATATCTTATAGAAAAAATAAATGTTAATAGTTTTAAAATTTAAATAAAGAGGTTTGAACTTTAAATAAAGAAAATGACCTGGGCAGAGTAGCCTGCAAATAGAAAATATAAATTAATGTGAGAAGGATTTTTGTATTGAAGATGTCCCTGAAGATGGCTAGAAAGGCCGAAACGTTGGACTAATGAATAAATAAAGTGTTGAGACGGATTTGGATATAAAATTGATTTATTTAATAAATATTGCCTTGTCTCAAAAAATTTTTGAAATAATATAATTAAAGGTGGCATAATATTTCACCAAAGATATAATTTTTCTTTTAGACAACAATATTTTGGCTATAAAGAAACTATCATCAGGAAAACTAAAAAAAAATGGATGGTTAATTAAATAATATTGTCCAAGTCATCAATTTGTGTGGCTTTGAAGGCAAATTATTAATGGTTTAAAGAAACATATATACTTAGTGAAATATTGTCCTACTGTCTTACGTAAATGTATTATCTTATAATACATAATATATTATTACTATTATTATACATAAGTATAATCTTATGTATACTGTATTAAAATTATCTTTACCATAAAAATTTATAGATGAACGGTCAGATTTGCTCTTTATTTATTTATAATTATTATATACATTTATTTTTTCTTGAATTTTATTTATTCTGATCTTATTTCCTTAGTTTTCAGTCTTTTAGTAGTGTGTAGAATATTTGTTTTTTATTTCTCTTATATCTACTTTTCTATCTTTACGTTTTATTACGTCTCCTGTTCATTTTAAATCTAATACTCAATGTTATTTTTTTATATATATACTTCTTGTAGTTGAACATCTTATTTTTATTTTTTTTTTCATTAATAAATATTTGTTTACTTATGCTTGCATTATTTTTTAACCCTACTTAAGTTTAATTTAAAGTAAAAATATGTGATTCTTATCTTACATAAGTAAAAATATGTGATTCTTATCTTACATTTTCAACATACTTTTAGTTGTTTTCAATCTTTTTTAAGCCCTCGTGAAAACTTGAAAAGTGGGGCAAAATGTCAGCAAATTAATTGTTGATAACTATTTTTTGACCCTTTTTGACCAAATCCCCGACCATCTCCTTCATATTCAGTTACGATCAATCATTTTTATATATCAGAATAAAAATAAATCCAACAGTCACTTGGAGCACAAAATGGATTTTCGGAGGAGTACTAAAGTTTTGGAAAAATTATTGATACTTTTAGATGATTGCTATAAACAAAATACATTTTAAAAAAATTTTTTTTTTTTTTGTATTCTTCATATAATTGTTTGATATTAATGTTTAAAAACTAAAAGAACAAAAAAATGTAATTATCATGAGTTGTTTATTTTAATTTCCCTAGCGAAATGGGATAATTCCAGTTAATTTATTTTTTTTATTTGATATTTGTAATAGCATAAGATTTAACATATCTAATACTAATATAGTTTAAAAACTAATGATTCAATAATAATTGTTTGAATAGAAATCAATTATTTAAATTATGTATATTTTTGGGTTTTTTTGAAAAATTTTCCAATTTGGATTCATTCCCTTTTGCATCTCCATATCTCTCATAGTGAGTTTATTTCTATTTTAACGTTACAAAATATCTAGAGCAGGAATGAGACTAAGGGAACTAAACAAAAGTTTAAAGATATGACAAGTAAGTTTTAAAATGACCCTCCTCTTCTAAATCCTTTAGTCTAACTTAATAAAATTTTAAAATATCAGTTGAGTTCACTCACACGACTTTACTTATCGTTTTTGCTACAAAGCCCAAAATACCTCACTATAGAAAAATTATTAAGAAAGAAACTTCATTTCATTTTAGAAACTAATAGAAAGTATAATTTAAAAAAAAACTCCAAACCAAAGAAAATGAGAGAAAAATTTGATGCAGAAAGTTCATAACTATAACCTAGGCTATCAAAAATAATAAAATTGATAGTTTACAAAAAAAATATGAACATCCGATCAGAAGTAGATTAATAATAATAAAACTAAAATTTAGAAACAAAAAATTTACATAACACAGGCAATAAATTCATATACAGTTGTGTTTTTCATGTATAGGACATGCAAAAGAAAACCATAATTTTGTATTTAGTAAACCCTTGTTACTATAAACTCAATTCCTAGTAATTGTTTTAATATTAAACAACCAATTAATATTGATTATATAAAACAATATGAATCAATCGTAACCTTATAAGGACCTCTTACACAGTCAGTCAGAATAACTTTTGTAATTTAAAAGCCAGACTGATTCAATCGGGAGGCCTCCTACACTATTAATCTAACTGACATATAAACATTTTACGCAATGTCTCTTTTGATTCATAATAAAACATAATTTTCACTAATTAGTGAATTTTTCCTCCTTTGACCACCCACCATTTTTTTTTTTTTTTTTTACAATAATGATACGTTTCTTTCTTTTTTTAAAATTTAGTTTTATTTATATAAATTATTAATGATAATTATTATATAAATTATAAATAGTTGACTGTATAATTTAAAATATGAAGATGGTCAGGGTTGTGAGAAAAAAGAACAAAATAGTTTTCAACTATTTATTATCCGACGTTTCACCTCACTTTGTAGGGCTTCATCAGGGCTGTTCAAGATAATATTATGATGATTGAAAAATATGTTTAGCAATCGTCTTGAACAGATCTGATGAAGACCTAAAAAGTGGGGTGAAATGTTGGGCAATAAATAGTTGAAAACTATTATTTATTTTTTTTTTTAACCGCAATCCTATCTTCTTCATATTTTAGTTTCATTTATCTTTGATTAAATTAATTTTCAACATTTATTAATTTGTAAGTTACTTTTAAAACTATTATATCAAATTCTTTTAATTTTTATTGTATTTTATCTATATTTATATGTTCCCCTTCCACCTTATTATATGTATTTATGTTTATTATCATTTGGTGTCAGCCTAAATTTAATATTTTCTTAAATTTCCTTATTCTATCTTGCTTTAACCTTATTGCTTTCAAATGTAACAGTTTTGTTAACCGTCAAATTCCCTACTCCCTATCCAGTTGATACCTCGCATCTGCCTTAAGTTCATTCTCTAGATTTCCTTTATTAAAAAAGCTGGATATCCTATTTTGTTCATTATTTACCTTTTTTCTCAACCTTTATCTTATTCTTACTTCTGTATTTTAGTGTGTACAGTATTTTAATATTTACTGTTGTTTCAGTTATTCTTACTTCTGTATTTTAGTGTGTACAGTATTTTAATATTTACTGTTGTTTCAGTTTTCATTAATTGTCTAATAACTTTTTGTAATTATTGTTTATTTATACTTTTCACTGTATATCTTATTTTTATTTTCTTTAATTTACGTTTTTCATATTTACACAAGTTTTTAAATCCTCTACAGGTGACCAACCTATTCTAACCATGGTGGGGAGTCAAGTTTTTCATTTTGTTGGACCATCACTCAATGAAAAAGTTAACGCCACAGACCGGATTCGAACCGGCGCCGCCTGCAGATCTAAGATTGATAGACTAACGCCTAACCTAACGGATGGTCCATATATTATTTATCTCATTGATTAAATATAAAAATCTTTCTATAAAATGTAATACTTATGTTTTTTTTATTTAAGTTTTTTTTAAATGTTATTATTTATATAATTAACCTATTTATTTTGGTTTAATTTAGATATTATGAAATTAGTTCTTTGAGTTTATTAAAACAAAGGTTTTCTGTACTGAAACGGTAGTAAATAACATTTACAGTCAATTATTACTTTTTTAAAATTCACAGATAGAACTCAGCTTTGAGTTATACAAAAATGCTCAAGAACAAAAAATAACTGGACACTCATAGTTACTATTACTATTACTCATATTAGTTACTAGGAAAATAAAGCTCATAATCTCTCTGCATATAGTCCTTGTTAAACTTTTGAAGAAAGCAGCCATTATTGGTCAAGTAATCAAAAGAAATACATTAAAATCAGAGATAAACAGATGGTTTTCGGGAGGATAACACAAAACTTTCTGCTTTATTGTCTCGAGACAATAAGTAGTTTTTTTTTGGTATATCTTTATTGAAATTTACAACTGTACATTTATATACAAACATCCAGTAAATTTTATTTTTGTTTATAATGGGGTGATACAGGCGTGCAGAGAAACTACCCATTGGTAGCACTCAAATGACCTTTTTACATTAGCAGATCTCGAGGATATCTTCTATTCAGGTACCTCGGATGATTTTCAGGAATGGGAGAGGAAGCAAAGTTAAAAAATAGTTGGTTTGGGAGTTTATAATGGAAGGAATGATATCTGGTTCGGGCTAGATTGGTTACATACTATTATTAAGGTCTTTGTGTATGAGTTTATTTGAGACAAAGTAAGGAGGATTTTACTGATTTTACAGAGGATTTTGGATTCTAAGGATTAGGTACGAGAGGAATTTGATGGTTTAATAGAACCCCAAAGCTCAACTCTGTAAGTTCAGATAGGTCTTATAATAGTCATATATATGAGTCTCTTGTAATTGGTAAGAAGTTCAAACCATCTGTCGAGTAAGTATAGTAATAGTCGGAATCGACAAGCAGTTTTCTGTATTTTCAGTCTTGTATGAGGATTCCATGTCAGTAATTTCTCTAGATAAGAATCAAAATTAGAATTCGTAAAATCTCCATAAAATTACCTTTTTATTCACACCCTATCTGTCCATTCATAGCTCCTAACAGATGGAAATGGGAAATATAGAACTGATTTATAAACAAAGTGAATATTAGTTAACGATGTTCATGATGAATTTTGAACTAACCAGTTTTGAATTATGCTAAAAATAAATAAAACTATATGAGTTTCCAGTTTCTTTTTGTTGTTGAGAGTACATTAGCTGCACTAGAAATGGATTTGACAGAAATATTGATAAAATATTCATTAATAAATTAAAAGATCTATTCTAAATTTTCTAAATTACATATTTAAATAATGTTAGTAGCCAACTAATCACTATACTATAATTACTATCATAAACATAAAAAAATTATAAAAAATGATACCTGAGGTGTAAATGAGAATATCTTATCCTGTAGAGAATAAAGTTTACTCGTGCTAAGAATACCTACATCACGACTTTTTCTGCCACTAAGTCCTAATTTTTCATTTCTTCCTAAAATTTATGATGTATTAAAATGTCAAGTAAATTGGTTTATTTTTATATCTCACACACACTGAATTAATCAGTATTATGTTATAAACTAAATTCTTCATACCAAGGTAAGTATAAAGATGGCTAAGAACACGAGCAGGCTGGACTTCGATCGGCGATACCTCATCGACTGTTTGCACTTCAATGTCATGTTTCTTCAATTTCTCTCTAATATCTTTATTCTCAGCTAATATGACAACTTGTACCACAACATCAGGCTTCTTTTCAGAACACAGCCTCCTGTTCAAAGGATCTAACTCTGCCGCTGCTAGGAAGCCCTTAATAGGAAAAGCATAAAAATAATTTATATATTACATCTAGAATGATTTCAGTCAAGCCTAAAATCAACTTAAGTAGTATATAAGTAATAATTTACTTCAAAAAGAAAAAAAAAGTTGCACTACAACTCATAAAGGATTTTGGGTCCAGTACTTTGTAAGGAAGTATTTTTTCTAGGTCAAGGGTTGTACTAGGAGGTGATTTTGATTAATATCACACTCAACTACCAGGTTTTTCCCCTAAATAAAAGGTGAACACTTTATGGAGGCTGGATGGATACCAGGTCTCGTGATCCCAGGGACAACAGCTGATATAGTAGATTAAATAATTATCTGCCAGTCGTTTTTATATAAAATATTAATGTAAAATATTTAATCATTTCAAATGAGCTAATTTGATAACTTTACTTTAAATAATAGATATCATGACCTAAATCGTAAAACTTTCTAACTAAGTTTTACGAAAAGTGG
Source organism: Halyomorpha halys (assembly GCF_000696795.3). NCBI lineage: Eukaryota > Metazoa > Arthropoda > Insecta > Hemiptera > Pentatomidae > Halyomorpha > Halyomorpha halys. The sequence goes on along the minus strand of NW_027115366.1, from coordinate 2,453,571 downwards.
AATTTTGAGAGTTTCTTGAAGTTTAAGGCATTTACTATCTGCTGTTAGTTTAAAGAATCAAAATGGTACTCTAAAAACTCTCTTAGGAATGATTGTGTTTAAGAAATTATTTTACTTTATTTTTTTTTTTTTTTGCATTTATTTGTTTTAGTTTATTTCTTATATAGGAAGATGGTCAGGGTTGCGGTCAAAAGTGAAACAAAAATAGTTTACAACTATTTATTTTCCAACGTTTCGCCCCACTTTGCAGGGCCTTATCAGGGCTAAAAAGATACAAAATGAAACTATGTTAAGATAAAATGATAGAAATAAAAATAAAAAGATACAATGAAATGCCTTTGTTATTTGTTTGTTAATTGTTAGTTTGCCTTTGTTAATTTGCAAATGCCTTTGTTACTTGTTTTTTATTCTTTTCATTGTATCTTTTTATTTTTATTTCTATCATTTTATCTTAACATAGTTTCATTTTGTATCTTTTTAGCCCTGATGAAGCCCTGCAAAGTGGGGCGAAACGTTGGAAAATAAAATAGTTGTAAACTATTTTTGTTTCACTTTTGACCGCAACCCTGACCATCTTCCTATATATCAATTTTTACGGTCAACTATACATACATATATTTTATTTCTTATTTTGTCATTCAATTTATATATACAAATAAATAAAAAAATTATATATTTGTAAATATGGTGTGAATGGGCTCTCTATCATCCATATTACCATCACCTAAAAATATGACAGAATGTAATATTACAAAATAAAAAATAAATAAAATTAAAAACTAACTGATCAAGGCAATTTTTTGTTTCTTAAAACTATCAACTAATAATAACTACATTAAACTTCAAGATTCACATAAAATTTTACTTTAGATAAATAACTGTAGTTAAGAGGTTTTGAGATCAAGATCATGACATGGTGACTGAGAAAATAACCGAATAGACTTCAAAACAAATTTAAATATCATCTTTAAGTGTGAAGATTTTAAATATAAACTTACATCTTGCAATAACTTTCCAAGTATATACAACGACTGTGCCCAAAGAAATGGACACTTTCCTACAGGTACTCTATCATTTGGATCTGCAGATTCAGAGCGAACAGCATACATTTCAGGAACAAGTTTCATCCCCTCCTCTGTTTTTATAAGCACCTATAAAAGAATAATTTGAAATAATTTTTTTTTTCTTTTGTTGGCCCAAGACTCCCATCGGAGCCCTATACTACAATTTAAAATAATTAATATGTACAAGAACACAGATAGGACAGAAATTTAAAGATGCATCTCACTTATAAATTTATTAATGAGGAAGGCAAATTAAAATAATCTTTACAATTAAATGCTTTTTTAATTAATTAAAAGATTAGATATGGTTTTTTGCTTATTTTCAGGCTTACTTACTTAAGAATTAATTAACAATAATGATTGAATTGTATACACATATTTTAACTTCTATATAACATAAAAAACTATTATATCGCTATACTATTCAATATCTAATGTAGAAGCCAGGAATGTGGGAAACTTTCCAATGAATAGAGTGGAATCAAATTACTGGCGCCTAAGCAGGAAACAAAATAAGGGCTTTGCATCAGGTAATGAAGAATTCTATAATTTTTAGTAACCAATGAATGGACAAACCAAAAATACTTAAATTTGACAAATAACTGATCTGGGTATAATAATAATCAATCTAAACACACAATACTACTTGTCAAGATACCATTTCAAAAAGATGAAAGAAAACAATTTTATCAATGGATTTCTTGTTCAATTTAATATTAATTCATCTGATAAGATTTAATAATAATAACATTTTACCTTTTCTAATGCATCATTATATTTCTTGGTTTCTTCAGGATTCTTTTGAAAAATGCTATCAATTAGCAAATAACAAAAGAATAATGGCCATTCGCACTCTATTTTTTCAAATACTCTCAATTCCCAAGGTTCATAATGAAGTCTAGTAGGGTCCTAAAAATTGCCAAAATATAAATCATCTAAACTCAATAGTTTTAACATAAGTGTAAATAAACGATTATAAATCTCGACAAGTAAGAAATACACCCACCTCTTTTGGTGTTTTATAGCCATCTCTTAGAAATCGCTTAAAGCCATATTTCCCTGATAATTTATTTATTATGGCTTCTCTTGTAGTGTTTATGAGAATTGGATCGTCAACAGCAAATGCTGGAAAACTGATTATAGACAAAAGTCCACTATCAAGCTCCTTGGATGTTGATTCTCTCGGCAGCATTGACTGTATAAAAGATTGAAATATAAGTTTACAATCATAATGGCAGTAAATACATTTCATAAATATATTTAACTTGATGCCAATATCACATAGAGCCAAAATATAATTAAAACTAAGCTTTGGAAATATTTAAAAAAAATTATAAATTTCAAAAATTATACAAGTTTTCAATTGTATTCATAATTAATAATAATTTCAATAGACATAATTGAAGGGGTTAGTAGAAGAGGGGGTTATATTTCCTAAAATAAATTGATTAATAGTTGTTCGGACGATAAGTTTGATATATGAAAATCTTTATTTCAGAAACCATAAGACATACAGGTGTCTGTCAGCACTCAAATTAAAGCTAGTTAAATTTACTATAAAATAGTTTATAACATTTAGGTTTATTAGTTATAACATGTAGGAGTAGTAGTTTTTATGATATTTGACAAAATAAATTCACAAAATGTTAATTTCTAGTTGTTCATATAAAATGTTTGATTTTTAAAAAATATTTCTCTAGAACCATAAGATGCACATATCTCCAGCAACACTCAAAATAAAGGAAATTTAACATACTATAAAGTATTTTATGACACTTATCTTCGTATGGGTAGTAGTTGTTACTATCGTAATGCATATAGCAAATGAATATAAATATAAAAATATGTTTGAACAACTATAAATCAGTTTTAGCAAATATCATGAAAACTACTATTCTAATGAAGATAAACTTAATAAACTACTGTATAGCTCATTAAACTAGCTTTAATATGAGAGCTAATAGGCATCTGTACGTCGAATGGTTTTTGAAATATAGATTTTTAAAAATAAATTCACTAACTATTGATCTTTCAGTACGTTCTGTACAACATTTTTATGAAATGTTGCTTTTTAAAATGTTAAATCTTGAGAACTATTCAACGTAAATAGCTCAATTAAGGCTAATATTTTAAAAGATTTACCCTACTTTAAATGATGTTCTCTTATACTTTCAATTGCTTTTGGTAATTTTAAAGATATAGAGCTCCAAATGAAAAGGTACTGTTTTTTAAGGTTTTGAAACAGCCACCATTTTTTATTCTCCTTACCTATACTTGGCAGACTCATCAATTTCGACTTGTAATTATACATAGTTTTCATTAAAGTAATAAAAAATTGGGGTGAAATAACTGCCTTTTTTTTCTCCTGTTGGGCTCTTGTACTATATCATGTTCTCAAAATTGAAAATATTCAGTCCCATTATATATTTTAGACATCTGTGTTTATCTGTAGTCAAATTTGTTTTTAGACATAATAAATCAAAACGTTAATAGTGCTCAATGATACTTTCTTATCAAAAAGTATAATAGTGTTAAATTGATTGTAATTAAAAGTTTTAACATTAATGGGAAGAGAGATAAAATAGGGTAATTTTGACTGAAATTGGAGACCTGGGCAGAATAGCCTGCAAAAAGTTTTTAAATTATTGATGGGAGAGTAAAATTTTATTTAAGTCCTTGAGAACGTCCAAATTGGTAGAAACGTTCGACTTTTAAAAAATAAAAGAATGTTTTGAGACTTAAATTGGATTCAATTTATTTCATTTAAACTAGTCTCAAGAAAGTGTTAAAGATTATATATAAAGTAAAAATTTCAAACTAATTACCAGTAATACAGCTTGACACTTTTGCGCTTCATCGGTCAGAACATGTATCACAGACGAAGGACCTCCTCTAGCGCCAAACAAATCTAGCTCATTCATCGATTCTAACGCTGCTTTGGCCATTCCTGTCATTAGATTATTATTAATAGGATATTTAATATAAATTATTAAATAACATAATTAATAGAGAATTAGATAAAAACCTATTGAACTAGCATTGAGTTCTGGAAGACCATGGTTTGCTTTGTCTCCTCTTTCCCATATACCATAATCCTAGTAAAAAAAAAATAATAAGTAGTATTTTACATAATACTAATGTAATAATTGATGCTATTAAACTAAGCAATCATGAAATAAAAAATGATTTTTTTTTTTTCTTAATTTAATATTACAGTATAACTCGATTATAGGAAACTCTATGGAGTAAATTTGATTCTAATATTCAAGTTTTCTAATCACCAAGTCCTCCTTCTCACATTTTTGCTCTTGATTGGAAAAGTAAATACATAAAAAATAATTAGAGGAATATGGTCCGATTGCAGTAAAAACAACTCAAACAGTAATTAAACTAGTTGTTATAAGCCAGTGGTTTGGCCCACTTTGCAAGGCTTCGTCAGGGCTAAAAAATACAAACAACTAAAATAATGTAACCAAGTAAGAGAATAAGACAATATGAAATAAAAGTAAACTAAGGTATGGCTAAAAATGACAGAAAATGTGTGAAGTTTATATAAAAATGAACAAAGTAAATTAAAGAACATAAAAATAAGATATACTATAAAAAGTATAAATAGACAACAATTACAATAAAAAAGTATTAGACTTATAATAAAAGTAGAAATAATAACAAATTAAAATATTCCTGTTTTTATACCAGTTTCTAAACCACTTACAGAATTCGTGTAAACCCAGTAATTTTTGTCCTTTATAACAAAGTTTTTTTTCTTAAATCAAGTAAATGCTAACCCTTACATCCCAGGTTTCATTATAAGCGAGTTATACTGTATAACTCGTTATACTGTTCTCATAATACTTACTGGAATACAATAAGCAGATTCGATGTAGAAAACTAAATTTTGAATAAAAGCAACTTCATCGAGACTAAATACAATCTGGAGCCCTAAATGGAACAGAATAAAAACAATTTATTAATAAAAATAACATAAAAAGAATTTTATAATTTATTAAAAATATACATTTAAAATTAAGCACTACTACTACACCTGATGCAGTCATCTGAGCAAGAATAAGCAGATATAAAGAAACAGCATCTATTTGTAAATGACCCCATTCTTCATCTCCAACAACACTTTCTCCAGTTGTCGAACTGAATTTTGCATGCAATGAATCCGTCGGGTTTTGAGTAATTTTAAATTTTTCAACCTTCTCCTTTTGTCGCATCATACACATCAAAAGACCTCTCATAAGTTTGACACAGCACTGTAGTAAAAGAAAATTTGTCCAGTTACAGATATGACTTGTAAAATAATACATTTATGCAATTGGGAAGATTGTTTATTTCCCATGTGTAATTTATAAAAGGAAGTCTGGGTGTGGTAAAAACAAAAAATAATTCAAAAAGTAATTACACTAATTATTGTGAACCAGTGTTTTGCCCCACTTTACAGATCTTCATCAAGGCTAAAAAGATAATAAATACTATAATAATATAACAAAGTAATGGAATATATAACAAGAAATAAAAGTAAACTAAAAATGATTTCAAATATGTGAAAATTATATAAAAATGAACAAAATAAATGAAAGAAAATAAAAGTTTATTTATTTTCTATATTCCATACAGTTACGATAAGTTTTTATTTCCTTTAATTTACTTTGTTCATTTTTAAGTAGTTTTCATTATGTTTTAAATCATTTTGAACCATACTTTAGTTTAATTTTATTTGATATTATCTATTCCCCTACTTTGTTACATTAAATTTAGTTGTTTGTATCTGTTTTAGCTCTGACGATGCCCTGCAAAGTGTGGCGAAACATGAGCTCATAATAGATAGTTTAATTACTATTTGAGTTTGTTTTATTTTTTTACTGTAACCAGATCATCTTGCAATTAAAGCCTACAAATGGAATTAAATACTGAATCAATTATTATAACCAATTAATCTAAATTTCAAACCACAACATTTGAAAAATACTTTATAAAATTATCTTTATAAAACTATTTTGAGAATAATATATATATTTTTTACAACATAAAAAAACATCATAATTTTATCACTGATGTTGTAAACAAAAGCTAAAATACCTGTTCAAGTTCATATGTTTTGGCCCTATCTTCATCCATGTCTGCCATCTTTTTATAGGACATTGAAAGACCCCAAACACAAAGAATTGTGTAAACATTATCACGGATCCAAGCATGATCATAATTAAGGCTAGCAGGAAACAACCCTGTTACAGGATTCTGTAAGGGAATAATAAACATTTTAAATTTTTAATGAAATAAATGATTACCTACATATCTAAAAAAAATTATAAGATAAATTTTTCATCAACAAATACAAAACATTATTATCACACTTATAGTCCTATGGTGGGAATGGGCAGCTTATTGGTAAGGCACTCTCCTACAAACTCCAAGGACTGGGGTCGAACCCGGCTGTAGCATATAATCATTTTTTGTTTCACTGTAGCTGTAAGTCAACCCTATAGGTCCAGGAGCTCTCTTGGGTTCACTCAGCCTCATAAAGTAGATAATCTTAATTGGGTAAAAATCTGGCAGTTGAGAGTGATTCTGACCAAATCGCCTCCTTGCACAACCATTGTTCTAGTATACCCTTACAGTATAACCTTACAAAGCACTGAACCCCTAACCCTTCATGGGTTGTAGCGGTACAGATTTAATTTATAGTTCTATGCAAAGTATTTAAATGAAAAGTTAAAGAAAAAGACTAGCTGGCTTTAGAAGTGGTAAGATCGGCATCGATCTTATAAATATCTTGCACATTATAATAGAACAAAGTAAGGAATGGCCGAGCACCTCATATATGGTCTTCATAGCCTTATAAAAAGCTTTCGACTCAGTCAATAGGGAAATAGTGAGGCAATTAAAGAATAAGGAATCCCAGAAAAAAATTAAATCTACTAAAAATATTATATCAATATTTCAAGTACCAGGTTCATCATGAAGGCAAACTTTCTGGAGTAATTAAAATCACAAATGAGGTGTTTATATTGACCGCAGAATTGATAGGAGAAAATGGTTGGGGTGCAGACAGAAATGATACGCAAATAAGTTTTACTTATCATTAATCAGGCCAAATTTTTGTTTTTCAGCCCTGATGAAGACCTGAAATCCAGAGAAAAATGTTGGCACAAATAAATAAGTTCTACTTATTTGTGTTGACTATCTTCTCAAAACCACAAATGGAATACACCAAAGATGTGGTTTGGTGGTCCCATTCTATTTCTTGTAATAGGGATTTAACAATGCGCATAACCATGGGAAACTTCTATTTCTAGAGGGGAATACAATAATACAGTAGAGCATTACTGACCAATTAGAAAACTTGGAGTTTGCTGATGACATTTGTCTCTTGGCACAAGGCTTTGGAGACATTCAATACAAATTTAAACGATTAAAATAAGAATCAACAAAAAATGGATCTGTTCTTGAACACAGTAAAACTAAGGAAATAAGGATAAACTGCAGAATCAAAGATAGGTTGCAGATGGAACAAGATGAGCCCATCGAAAAAATTCATTCCTGTATCTATGGAGCACAGTAAGTGAAGACCGAGGAACAGATGAGGATATAAAAAACAGATTTCGCAAAGCAAATCAGAATACCAAACTGTATCTGTTTAAAACAAATGTCCTTCCAGAGCTTTTATGCATCTGAAACTTGGGGGATTACTAAAAGAACTATTAGAAAAACTTCAAGTATTTGTCAATAGATGTTTGAAAAGAATACTTAGCATCCACTGGCCTGAAGTTATTTCCAGTAAAGAATTAATAAAGAAGACTAACCTCAAGCCGATAGAAGAACTAATCAAGAAAAGGAAATGGAACTGGATTGGCCACACCCTAAGAAAGCGTGACCTAGCTATAGAGAAACATTCACTTGACTGGAATCTACAGAGTGCTCGGAAGCAAGGGCAGCCAAGGAACACAGGGAAAAGATCAGTGATGAGGGAGGTAGTAAACCAGTCGGCAGTGGAGAAAAGTTGAATAATTACAAAACTTAATCAAGGAATATTTTATGAAATTTAGTTTATTTTTAAGGTAAACTTGAGATTTTATTTTGGACTACAGACATTGTCTCTATTTGAATCAAACTAATTCCAATTTCTACCAATAAATTATTCTAATTCCTATATTCACAAAAGTACAATAGACATCAGAAGACCTGCTTCCTGTCCACACAGTCATAAAAAAAATACAAGAATTGCCAATAGTTGATAGGTTAAGTTTCACCTCTTGAACAGTAGGAATTCAAATGGACCAATTGAAAAACTAAGAATAAGAAAGCTGGGCAAAAATTAGTTATGAATAAATTTATAGCTAAATTGCCATGCACATAATGTTTATTTTAAGATCTTATGATTTTAAGACTATGGATATTTTTTTTCTTATAATTATTATGATTATATTTATAAGTCATTTTGCCTAGTTCTACTTGGCAGTAGTTTGTAAATGAATAATTTTCTTTCAAAATACTAAACTTAATTTGTATTTGAGATATTTAGTATTTTGAGTCCCAAGTTTTTCCCAATACAGGTTCATGCCCCTCCTCCATGTTGGAGTAGTGCTTTGGTACTGTAACCAAGGTTTCTTTTAGGACAAAACAAAAAAAGGTAAACAGCTCCTTATGTTATTTGTTATCCAGAATACTTCAATGGATTCAGAATTGGAAACAAAAATTGAACATACCAGACCTACAGAAATACATATGCCATAACAATAAAAAGACTCCAGTCTTAAAGTAAATATAAAGAACTTCATTTAAGCTTAACTTTTTAATTATTTAACTACAATATATGAAAATTTACCTTTTTATTATATCAAAAACTACTGTTTATAATTTGAATAAAACCATTTCAGTTAAAATTTTGTCAACGTAAAGCTAACATGAGATAACTCAAAATTTATGAAAATCTTTTGTTTGAATTATGGTTGAACAAATTAGGAAGCAAAAGATTGCTAATTTAAATATAAGTCAACTGATTATTTTGTATTTTTAATTAGGGAAAACACCTATTCAGTGAGGTTTTTTTTTCATAACAAAGAGAATAAAAAACAATGTTAAAATCCAATAAAACCAAAAATGGAAAAATTTACTGTTACCCACTTTGGCTTTGCAACAAAGTATAAATTCAAAAAAGATAAGAGAAAACAATATATAAAGTAAATACTCAAATATATTCTACTGAGCTCTGGCTTGTGGCTTAATTCATGAAAAGCATGACAAAAATAGTCAGGTTTCCAAAATTAAACTATTTGGATCTTCTTTTTAATATTATAGCATTAGGAAGAAAAAGTATTGCTTTTATTGACTATAAACTATTGCTCTTATTGACACATTATTTGCGAATTTCAAACAGGTTGTATAGCTGAAACAAAGCAAAATAAATAATTTGGTCCTATAAAGAGAACTTTTCCCTAATTACTAATCATAAATATTGTTACTTTGAAAATACATCCAGCATTGTTCTATCGTATTTTCAAACAGTTCCATTTATCATTGGTGCAGACATGTTATGCAGTTAAAACTTTTTATAATAATATTAATTCAAGTATTATTTATTATAAAAGCTCAACTTCAGTATAAATTCAAATAAATATTAATGATTGATACATACTTGATGAGCCATGATTGTTTTCATAACAATCCTATGGTAATAATCCAATCTCACACCAGAATTAGTTCTACCCCTCATATTTATGTTTAATTAAAAGAAAAAAAAGATCTTCAGAAAAATCCCTGAGTATAAGTTTTCATTAATCAATGCTAAATGAAATCACATAACAGATACCTAAGTACCAGCACAACAAAGCATCTTCACAATTTCTACAAGCTTAAGGTAGGTTAAAATAAGGTTACAATTTTATCAGATTTGATATCTTATCACTTTATTTTGATATGTAACATAAAAAACAAAAATACAAAAGAAAACTTCTGTATTCTTGTGACACTTAATACACATAGTGATAAAATGAAGGTTTTATTAATCATTTTAATTTTCAAGACTAACAAAAATATAAATATATATATGCAATTTTTATTTTCTTTTACTCACATACATGTATCACAAAACATATACATAATTGTGTTATGTAACTATACTTATGGCAAAAGTACATCAGTAAACACATACACAATCATGAGCAATAAAAATGTCATTTTCATGCAATAAATTACAATTGATAATAATGAATTTATTTTTTCATTAAAACAAAAACAACTTAAAAATAAAATATATACAACAGGACAGTCGGGTACAAAATGATAGGAAATTTTGCTAAAACATAATAATACAATAGTAGAACAAAATACAATATATTACTTCAAATGATATAATAGACTAAAAATGTTTCTAAAGAATTATCATCTTCTACAGATAATAAAGTAAGGAAAAACATTTTATCAATTAATCAGTAAATACTGATTTGAAAATATTTTACTTAATCTTACATAGAGAGTTGAACTTTATAATAAAAACTAACTAAACTAATTATAAAACTAGACCACAATAAATATACAGACTTTTAGATCCAAAAATATCACAAAAACTCCTTTTTACTATAAACAGGAGAAATCAAAAGTGGGAAGCTCAAGAGGAGCTAAATCGGGGAGGGAACCTCCTTCGTATAATTTTAGCCTTGATTTGAGGCTTTCTGTTTCCATGCGGCTGGATTCAAGTTCATTAAGAAGTTTGGTTATGATGGATCTTAGTTCGGAATTTACAACTTTTAATTCTTCTATAACAGTTTTGTCAAACTTGGCTTCTCTAGAAATATCTTCTAGATTGATTTCCCTCTCGTCTTGTTTTTCTCCAAGCTGAGTGATTAGGGAATCCGCTTCTTCCATTTTTCTGAAATTTTAATAGATATTAGTATTTACTATTATCTAAGCTATATTAAAAAAAAAATTGTAATGACTCTTAACAAATTGACTATTTTTTTTAAGCTCACTAGTAAAATGTCTTAACACAACAATTTTAATTTTAAGAGAACATGTTATAGGCCTATATGAAAATAGATGTTCTCAAAGTCACCTTTTTATATATATATATAATAATTTTCTATAAACAAAAAATTAAAAATCAGTTTTACCTTAGAACTGCCCATTCCAGTTCTTTATTTTTTTGCTCACCTTCAGGAACTTTTCTTTTTTCCATTTTCTTTCTTTTCCTTAGCTCTGCTAGTTTCTTTCTAAGAGCAAACTGAATTTGTTGTGCCCTAAAAAAAAAAAAAATAAAAATAAATAGTAATAATACTATTGATTCATATATTTTAAAAAGTAATTAATAATTATAAAATACCTAATTATTTCGGTTTGTGCCAAGTGGTAATTTTTTTGCAATTGCAGAGACTCAAGTGTTTTGGCAAAAGTTGTCAAAGTCATAGCCTCTTGCAACAATGCACTTGCATTTAAATGGCACTCAATTGCCTCTTCAAAAGCTTTTTTCTTGGAGAATTTCTCTGCATTTCGTGCATTTAAATGTGCCTAAAATAATAATAAAGTTTATTATGACAACTGAAAAATAACTAAATATAGGAAAATAAATACAATTAAAAAATTAATTCTCAGATTGACAGAACTAATGGCCGTAAGGAATCTAAAATGAAATAAGACACGTAAACAAACATGGAAAAGAAAGATAATACAAATTGAATTAACATAAAACACTTTTCCCAGTACTAACCAAATACAATGGTGACTTATTATCCATAACATTATAATAAAAGAACTATAGAAAAACATCAACAACAAAATAACTAAGAAAATGATACTTTGACTCTTATGTCTCAACTATTTGAACGAAAACAAATACAACCAAGATCAACTGCCAAGGTTATGGTCAAACAGCCATTTGTAAAAGGTTATAAATATTAAAGAGGTATCTCCATGGTTATATTTAGTCTCAAATAAACAATACCTTAGAATACTTATTAAAGTTGTGATATTCTTTTAAAAACTATGAATTTGGGGCATCCTGTTGTGAGTTGGTTATTCTATTGAAAATTTCATTATTAAAGTAGTAGAATTTATCCACATTCACTTTATTTTCCCTAAGAAATGTTCGATGATTACATATATTTTATAATTCCTAATTATTTTTTATTTTTAGCTCCAGGACATGATAAGGCTGGGTTGTAAAAAACAAAATAAAATATTTTTAGCTTTCCAAAGTTACATAGAACTGTGTGAAGGTATTGTTATCATCTTATATTGTTTGGTTATTTTTTTTCATAAATAAGTTATTATTTTTCCTTTAATTTTAAATTATATATTATCTTTCAAACAAATTCTAAGATTCCTAGTAATGCTGTTATTTCTGCTGCAATAATTAGTTCACAGCTGTCAACTTCCTCTCGCAATAAAGGAATTAACAAATCCCCCAACAGACTTTTTCAGTGGACGCTGAGCCAATACTAACTTGTAGCATAAATTAATTTGGAATTTCATTATAGGTTCATTCCCTTTAACTGGTTGAATTGGTCACAAAATGTTTTTATATTTATACCAAGTAGTTACATACTAGTAGTTAGTAGTTTTATATTTATACTAGTAGTTACATACTAGCTCTCTACCATTATAGGTTCATTCCAGCGAACTTATGACTTGTTTGTTAATTGGTACCAACAAAAATTATTGTCATTGCTTTTAATTGGTTTTACATTTCCGTAACTTATTTACTGAACTGAGCTCTAACACTAGCCACACGTAAACATTATTGCAATTAGTACAAAGTAGGTAGTTTAATATAGTTGTTTTATTTTATAACTCTGTCATTATATGTTCATTCCAATGACCACTTATGACTGTCATCAAATTGGCAGGCGCATGTAGGGTTGATTTGATGGGGCACATGATGGGTTTAGGAATGAAAAACCAAACTGCGCATTCTCCTGCTAGTTTTTTTGACATGTTGGAACACACCTTATGTAAATAATGAAAATTTAAAACTTTTCTTATTTTTTTTTCTATCTACTTGCTTTTTTTATCTATAAGACACTATAATTAATTTAAAATATCTCAAAACCTATTGACAATTATCAAAAGAGTATTTTGGTGAATGAATAGCAACAATTTTCTATAATGATCAAGAGCTGTTTTGAAATTTCAATGTATATTATACGATACTATACCAGAATACCAGACTGATTGTATATTATTAAACTGGGATCACAATAGTTAACATAGTGTAATAATTTTTTTTTTCTTTTTCAGTCTATTTACGTTGATTGTTCTTTATACTTCTCAATTTCATCAGAAAACATTTTTTATTTACAACTTAATTTTCTTTCCAGATATTATTGTTAACCTTTGAATCCTCATTTGCAATAATAAAGTAAATTTTCTGAGGACGTGTGAATTGAAATCAATATATCTTTTATAGTATTATATTGGCTTCTTAATGCAAGATATATATTATAATAATATGTTATAGATTTTTTAAGAATTTATCTTATTTTCATTAATTGGGTGGGTAATCTACATTTTTCCTTTTTATGGTTTATTTAAAGAATTTGCATCGTTACATCAGAAATTTTAGGGGCTTTTGTTTCATTTTCAGGATCACACTACAATTTTAATATGTTCAATTCTATTCATTTCTTTCTACCCATGAATATATTAAAATATTAACAAATTAAAAAATATATGGCCACCCACACACTAATAAATACAATTTGTCAAAATAATGTTTCTTGCTAGTATTACATTTATATTTATTTGTTGTTGCTATAAAACTCACCTTTGTTAGTAGCTATTTTTCAAAAATCCATATTGCTTACTTGATCAATTGTTAATACCTTATTTTATCTCCATGTACTATGGGAGTGTCCTTGTTTTATCAATTTATAATGTTACTCTGACCTTTAGTGGATTAAACTTAATCTTTCTCTTGTTTATTTTTTATTTTTTGCCTCAAATATTTAATTTTTATTGCTATTGTTTATTGCTATTATACTATTATAATTATCTATTTTGTCTTGTTAAATTTATATTTATATTACCAATGTTCTGTAATTATAATTTTAAATTTAATTATATGAACATAATGATGAATAAGAAATATAAAAAGAGATACATATGTATATATTGATAACTTTAATCTTCACTGTTATTCAGTCAATAAAACAACAATATTGAGGCGACGCTTCACAACTTTATTGTTCACAAAGTCATGCTCTAAAATTAAATTATTTTTTTAACAAAGAATTTCTTTAACTAATTATTCAAAAACTACAGGGTTTAAGATTAATTTTAATAATCATTAATCTTAAATTATTGACATCTTACAAAAAAATTTTTTTTTGTGTATATTCTGAATTAGATATATTCCAAAGAGGTACCACAATAGACTTAATTGATTATATACTTTATATACTGAGTTCATTCTACAGATTTCCGTAAACCTTATTATAGTTTTTATAAATTAACTCTGGTTTACATAACAATCTATAGAATACCTCAAACACAAAATAAAAAACATTTTAAATAAATCCTTACAAAGAGTGTTTTTTATTTATGCTTTTTTCCACTTATGAATGAATAATCATATAATTCTAACAAATTAAGTCATAACTTAGCATTACTGTGGATTGCCCCACAACACCCCCTGTTGTGGGGCTTAGCAATTAGTTTGGACAACCGAGATTACCCTGTATAAAGAAATAAAAAGTAAATATATAAAATTGTTTTTTAATGTTGATTTTTATTCCATTTCTTTACTGTAAACATCAGAAAAGTGTGTAATAATTATTGATGTGTTATAGTATAAAATGTTATCTTAAACTTGTCATATAATAAATTTGTCTTTATTTTATGTTTTGTAGTTCATAAAGCAGAGGCGGTGAGTTATCACTTATGTGCCGAACTTGATTTGATATATTTAACGGCTTCCTTATGCGGAGATCTGGAAGTTTATGTGCCCCTCTCAGTCAGCAGTTCTATCACACCTAGTTGGATAAGGAAATTCCGAAGTATTTTACCCAAAGAATTTCAAGATAAAGGGTAAGTTTTTGTGAATAGTATTCTTAAAGTTTAAAACTATAATTATTTTATTAATATGTGTAGAACGCCAACTTTCTGAGTTGAGTGAACCTGGTTCCAATCCCTGGTTTGATTATTTAATTAATTGCCATGTACCAGTTTTACCTTATATTATTAAAAACTTGTTACAGTTTCATTATTAATATTTTTCAGATAAAAATAATTGGAAAGTATAAACAAATTATTAATAATAATTTTTTTTTTTCCTTAGAATTTATATAATACTGTGTGACAATGACACAACTAACGTTATGTATAAAATAAGCGATGGGTTAGAAAGGCCTCTTTCTCCAGAAAGTACAAAACACAAGAAGGAGCAAAAAGAAAGAAAAAATTTCATTGAAATAGAACTTTCTAATTTATTACCAACATTGATAAAAGAAGCCAAGAGGCAAAAACTTTCTTGTGAAGAATCTGAAATCAAATAATGGAATATCCCTGATTTTACATCATTTTTTTTTTTTTTTAATTTTATAATTTTGTACCTCTTTACGTTATGTGATATTATAATTTAATTTTAAATAAATAAACTTCTTGTCGTAATAAATATACATGTTAAAAATAAATGAGCCTGTTATTTTCTCCTGTTCTAATCTATACCTCTCTTTGTTAAACCTTCCCTTTTCTCCTTTTTCCTAGGTTGTCAAATTCTTCCCCTGTGCTATCTCTCATCAGCTTAACCTCCTATATCATTCTAAATAGTAATTATATTGGATTATAATTATAATTTTGAATTATATATTGTAGTTCTCATCATTCTAAATAGTAATTATATTGAAAGAAAGTTGACTATATGAAGTAGATTGGAGGAAGATAGTTCGGGTGGTGGTTAATAAGGTATCAAAATAGGAAAAGAAAACTATTTAAGGTTAATCAACGTTTCACACCTCTTTGCAGGGCTGATAAGAATGAAGTTCTACACAAAGAATTTTCTGAATAAGAGCGGAACTTCATTCTTATCAGCCCTACAAAGTGAGGTAAAACATTGGTTAACAATAAATAGTTTTCTTTTACTATTTTGATACCTTTATTGACCGCCACTCGGACTATCTTCCTCCAATAAATAGTAATTAGTAATCATTTGGGGTATTCATGATTTTTATTTTAGCGTGTTAAATGGAAAATGTTGTGTTAACTGGAGAAATATTCCCTTCTTTTTAGCTTGTTAAAATTGTATGACATTCAATATGAGGCAGTATTCATGATGTGTTAAACTAAAAAAGTTGTGACATGCTAAATGCAGTGGGATGCTGTAACCCTACTCATCTTCTAGTCAACAATTATGCTAAAGGCTGCAACCTTAAGTCAATAGATATTTTGTATATCAATGCAATCATATGTAAAACTGTTTATTTAATCTTAAATGTAAAAAGAATAGAACTTATAGTAAAGGTTTCAATAATTTTGTGTATTTATAATTAAACTTCATTAAGCCATTTTCCAGAAATGACTTTAATGAATGCTTTATTTTCACACATATATTTTTTTTTTCGCCTCATAAAATCAAAATAGGGCAAAAGTTTATTCTGTCAAAGATAATGTTTTATAATAAAAAAAAATTGTATTTATTAAAACATAGTAGTAACTTGCTTCATGGCTCTAAGAATAAGGTACAAATTATTATATGGATATTTATTATTATATTATATAGGCATTTTATTTATTATATGGACGCTTTTCATGGTTAATTTATGTAAACAAGTGTTTTCTATGGAAATGCTGTTTTATTACTTGTTTCGTGGTATTTTACGTGCTTGACATCTAAATGAATGATCACAAGATTTCTAAAAACTACCTTTTTCGAAACTGCGTATGAGTACAATACTTCTGAATAAATTCTAAACGATTGGCGATCAAAATAAAAGGAAATTTACTGTTTATATTTCTGAAAACACTAAATATCCTTTTTCCCTATGATTAAAACAGAATATGAATGTTGGTGTTCAGAAGGTGATCGAAAGAAATGGTGCATCCGCGTTGGACATCGGCAAATTAAATATATAACTTATGCATTACTGAACAATTTATAATTTAAGGGGGTACTGGTATCCCGCCAAGGACCTCGCTATGTCTAATCCACTATTGTTAATGATTTTGTGCTTCATGAGTGATGGCAGCTCTCGAAATGTTTTCTACAAAATGCACGTTGATTTGAGTTTTCCGCAGAATTTACTATCGGTAAAAATATCTGTTTACATAAATAAATGTAAAAATTTCAATCATTCCCGTTAATAGAATCTGCTCTCTGTATATAGATTGTGGGCAATTTCGGAAACTGTCTGGAGGGGGGTAAGGCCCCTGACCATGACGGGATACAAACAACACTGTTAACAGCTACCCAGGAGAGATTTAACACATTTGACAAATCTCTACAGTTCCTTCCTCTAGTTGAGATACTTCCCTAAGGCAAGGAAGCAAGCTATTCTCTTCCCGGGAAGACTGGATCCCAACCTGCCGACTACGGACCAGCTTGCTTCCGCACCTGGGTAAGGTTTTTCTTACAATTATTCTTAATATCTCAAAACCTACAGCTCAAACAATGAGCTAATCACACCGGAGCAAACTGGTTTCTAGGTCGGCCTTTGCCTGGATCATCATCCGGTGAAACCACTAACCCAAGTAAGCCAGAAGACAAAGAAGAATAAGGCAACAGCATCTATCTCAGTAGACTAAACGGATTCATTGTCTCATAATTTACTACATTTGTACACATAGTATGCTGTGAAGCATTCTTCTTATAAAGAGCGAAAACTGACTACATGCATACGACATGGACAGATTTCATCTCACGGAGCACATCAAATTCGTTGATAACATCCAAAACTTCACTAACCCATTATTCCGCACATAACACCAATAGGATGCCCACAAAGGTGGCTGACACGTATAAACAGTCTCAGGCTCGCCAGCTTACTATTGAAAATAAAATAACTAGTGAGCCCCGTCGTCAGACAGTGGACACAAGACTGTCTTCCCTATTTATATCCACCATATTTCCTCCCCTCAGTCCCCTCTTAAAATACTTAATTGTAGTAAAAGAGAATGGTTTCATCAATTCTCAGTAACCCCCCCCCCATATCAAAGAGGAGGAGACCTAATATCAAATCCTACATATCCATGGGGCATAGAAATAAAAAAAAAATCAGCTAGTTTATTCTAAACGCAAAGTCATACTTTATTAAAATAAAATTATATCCATTTGTCAAACTAAAATTTACAACATGAGGATACAAAAAAAAAAAAATTATCATTTTCAAACGTTTCAGTTGGCACTAACGATTGATAGTAATGAATCAGCTGATTGTCATAGTGTTTAAAGGTGTTGTTGTGGTCTGATAACAAACATTGAGAAATTAGCTTCAGTAATAAATACAATAATGGCTTTTTGTGATTTAATTATTATTATAATAGACTAGCTTATAAAATATCTGATCATGCAAGATCTGGAAGGTGAGGACAAGATATTCATACGAAAAATTACCCTCCTCTCCTTTGAAGGAAAACTATTTTAACTTAAACAATAATTTATTTCAAATTCTAATAGTTAATCCTTTTCACCTTCTGTTTAATCAATATCTGATTTATTTCGTTCATCTTGTATCAGATTGACCTATTGTATTTTTATTTGTAGATTTATTAACTGAACGAATTTATAATATAGAAGAGCCTCCTAGACGAAGATGGGCTTATCCAAGAGATAATGAGAGAAACTATGTGGCCGCATGTTTCCATTTAATTTCAGCGTTTCTAACAATACTTTCACTTATACATCTTAATTGGTTTAGAATATTTGGTAATTTGTGTAACCCCCATTTAGCAGTTTACCAGTTCCTAAGGCTTGGTTATTTCGGTTATTTTGAAAGTAATGCACATGAAAACACCGTTAAGCTTTCAGATGGGAGGTTTGTCACCTCTTCAGTGACAATAGGGTTTCACACTGGAACAGAAGGTTAGATCCTTATTCCTTTTCTAATTTTTTGAATATTTTCTTTTATTATTTGATTTTTTAGCATTTTTTATGGCATTGTTATTGTTTTTTCTAGTGCTACAATGTGTTACACCAGAAGTTTTGAATTTAATGCGAGTTCTAGTGATGTTATCATTTGTATGTATCTTTTGTTCAATGGTCGGATTTTGTTTGGATATGATTGGACCAACAAAGAAATCGTTGAGGTTTGTTAGGAGAAATGGATTGCCTAGCACTTGGGCGGGTAATTAATAATAATTTTTATTTTAATTCAAAATCATTTTACTTTTAATAAGTATTGAATTTCATATTTAATAAATTAATTTAATTAATCATATTTCGTTTTTATAAATAATATGTTAATTTTTTTTTTTGAGAGTAGGTAACTTAAATAAAAATACAAATATCTTATGATCCTTATCTCTTCCAAGATAGTAATCAGAAAGGTACCTACGCCTATTACTGTAAGCCATTTCCCTATCCTGAATATAATCATCTCTTAGTCTGAAATAACTTGGGAAACAAACTCTATGTATCTTAGAATGATCTCTGAGAGTGTGACGATTGTTTTCATTTATACTAGAACAATTATTGTTCTTATTTGTTTTTGTTTATTTTTCTCCTTATACAACTTTGTTCATTTTTCCCCAACGGTTCGGCCTTCAGGCCATTATCGAGGAGACACTTAAAATATTCATATTATTTACTAACATTTCGCTCTGCACATAATACTATATTTCAACTAACATACCTTACAATTAATAAATCCAAATTATTACAATTTTGTTCTTCCAATTGCAGGCTAACTGCTTAAGTCACGTCGGACAAAAATAAATAAAGTTTAGAGATAATGATCACAGTATATTTGTGTTTTTGTTTATATTTCTTTATATATATATATTGTTTTATTTAATTAATTTCAGTGAGATGTGATAAATGGCAATTGACTATGAAAAAATAATTAATATGTAATTATTTAATTTGGGATCAGCCAATATGGATTATAATAATGAGATAATATACCCAGGTGACTATATATCATTAAGTGGCTGATGAATATTTTTGGACAACCAACCCGTCCAAAATGGACAAACAGATTTTTTTGGTTGAAGATTGAACCTATACTAACTTGTAATATTGTGTATTACTGGGTTTCGAACTTCTTTTCATTGAAGCTTTATTTGTGGACTGGAACCATTTCTTTTTATTATATTTGCTATTTTGGTTAATATAATATTAAAAAAAAGACTTATTCATTTTTAAAATTAATATTATTCTCCTTGATTGATCTCCAAGTTAAGTATTCACCTTGCATAATTTTTATGGATTTGATAGAACTGTTTGATTTTTCATACTATGTTTTAGTTGTATTTGATAGAACTAAGTGAGATCACCAAGTACTAATTCATAAGCTTGGTTTGTAGATCTTTCTTATTTAAATGTAATTATTAGATACTACCGCAAAATTCACTGTTTGTGTGTTGACAAATTAATTTTCAATTAAAGCTGATGAATCTATGAGCTTAATAGTGAAAGGTAATTAACCATTAACATGGTCCTGGAATCAGGGATTAACTTTATGGATTTTTTTTTGTAGTTTTGATTATAATTGCCATGGTCGGTGTATGCTATCTTGTTACCAATGCCTTGGAGTATGCTATACAAGAGCTGTACCAGAATCGAAGGTTCCATATAGCCTATGGTTATGGGGTGTATACTATTACTGCGGCAGGTAATCTCATAATTATATATAAATTATGGTTAAAGAATTTAGTATAGTATAGAACTATATCAGAATTTAATGTTGTCAGATTAACAGAGACATTATGCTTAAAGACTCATTATTACATGTAATTCATTTCTTCATTTGTTAGAGAAATCTTATTTTTATTAGTTGATATGTTTATTAATTTTATTTAAAGATTAGCAGACCCAGAAACATTTCGCTATTGCTAGATTTCAGGATGAATATACATTAGAAGCAATCATGATGTGTTAAATGTAAAATGTTTTATCATGTTAAATGTTAAATATGTCCTTTTCTACTAGCGGATTTTTTAGCATTTTGTTTTAGGTTATGTTATAGGTATAACCTTCCTTCCAAAACTTCATGTTATTGTTTACTTTTAAGGTTTGATTAAAGTAATTTATTACAACATGCCTAAAGTAAGAGAAAAGTAGAAGGGTGAAAGTTTGGCTACTGAGTGCCTTATTGATCTTCTAACTTGTGTGGAAGATAATCAAGATGAGCTAATTGATAACTGTCATTACACTATTATTATTGTCATCCATGGCTTTATTAGTTTTAAAACATCCAAAACAATAGTAACACAAACTATGAGCAAATAACCTAACACAACAACAAACAAAACGGTGATGAACTCAGCTGGTCTGTTGAGTGACTTCATTCTCCATTTAACAGACCTAGTTACAGATAGGACTATTCACAAAGTTTAGTTTAACATGTTAAATGCAGAAATATGCCCTTTTATCATGTTAAAACAATATAACATATCACATGGTTGAGAGTCTGTTAAATAGATAATGATGTCACACTACAGACCAGTTGAGCTCGCCACCATTTTATTTGTTGTCGTGTTAGGTTACTACCTAGAAATTTGTATTTTGATTGTTGTTTTAAATAGAACTTATAGACTCTCAACCATGTTATATATCATTTTAAAATGATAAAAGAAGGAAATTTCTCCATTTAATATAAGTTTTTCCATTTAACATGTTAAAGTAAAGCTCTTGAATTGAATGAACATAATTGAAAGTTTGGTATCCATTGTTGTATTTATTTAAAATCAAACATTTACGTGTACATTATTTCTTTATAATATATAAAATACATTAGGGGTATTCATGATCTTTATTTTAACATGTTAAAGCGTGTTAAATGGAGAAATATTTCCTTCTTTTAACATGTTAAAACAATATAACGTATAGCATGGCTGAGAGTCTGTTACTAGGTCTGTTAAATGGAGAATGATGTCGCAACAGACCATCTGAGCTCATTTTGTTTGTTCTCGTGTTAGATTACTTGATTGTAGTTTGTGTTTTGATTGTGTTAGTATTGTTATGGATGTTTTTAAATCTAATAAAGCAATGAATGACAATAATAATAATGTAATAACAGTTGTAAATTAGCTCATCTTGATTCTCTTCCTCACAAGTTAGAAGATCAACAAGACACTCAGTAGCCAAACTTTCACACAACTTCCACTTTTCACTCAACTTAGGCATGTTGTAATAAATTATTTTAAAACTTAGAAATAAACAATAACAAGAAGTTTTGGAAGGAAAGGTTACAAGTTGCTCAGAAAATCCGATCTTTTATGCATTTCACATTTAACATGACTTTAAATAGGGCTGCTCACAATCCTATACTTATAACAATTAACATGGTAAAACATTTTACTTTTAACACTACATAATGAATACCCCTAATGTAATAATACATCCAACCATACCATGTTATTGGAAGAAGATAGTTGACCATATGAAGTAGATTGTAGGAAGAGAGTCCAGGTGGTAGTAAAAAAAAAAAGGTATCAAAATAGTAAAAGAAAACTATTTATTCGTAACCAATTTTTTGCCCCACATAAAAGCAAGATACAAATATTGTACAAACAAGAAGTGACAACAAAATAGAATACATATATTAAGAAAGTCAGAAATTAAATTAAGAGCCCAGTTAGCACCCAGTTTGGGAACTACTGTTATAGAGAAATCAATTTTTACTAAATTAGAAAAACAAAACTTCAATATCTAAAGATCTTTCAATTAAAGTAAATTTAATCTCCTTTAAAGTTTGGCTTATCATATTTTCACTATATTTTTGTATATGGACCATCATTTTTGGTATAAATCAGCGATTGTAAAATTTATAACAATTTTGTTTCTGTTTTTAGGGGCAGTATCCCTTTTAGCAACTGCTTGTAATCTTTTACAAGACCCAGCGGTTCAGGTAATCGAAACTTCTCCTCGGGAGAGATTGGTAGAAGAATATGATGGCCTTGAAACATTTTCGGTTGGAATGAGAAACCTACCGCCACCTCCTCCATACACTCCATGACCTGACGGATAACAGGAGGAGGAAGATGAACCGAGTGAGACCAGCCAACTTCTCACATGATTCATCTCGTCTCCTGGTCAAGTTGTAAATATTGAAAGACTCATGGCAAGTTAAAAATAGTATTCATTATATTTTCGCCGTACTTCAGAAATAGAATGTCTGACATTCTTCAATTACATTTACTCTATTTTTTTTAACAATATATTAAAAACTAAGACAACTAGGTTTCTTTTATTTTCTTGAATATGAGTGGATGAGGAGCCAAGCGGTGATTATTCTAACTAATCTAATCGCTTTACTATCGACAAAATTCTCTTTAATTAGCTAATTATGATTGATAATTTCACAATTTCGATAATACTAAAGCTTAAATTTATTTACTTCAAAATAATTTCATTTTCTAAGGGTTATAAATTCTTATATATGATAATTTCTGGTAAAATCAAACCATGCATTGTTAATCAATTACATGACTTTTCGGACATAATTTTTTGTCTATTATAAAGTCTAATTCTTAGAATTATAAATTAAAACATTGTCAACAATCTTGATTTTTTTAATATGTATATATATTTAAATCATGAGGAGAAGATGGTTGGGGGTGCGGTCAATGAAACACAAATAAGTATGACTAACTTATTTTTTTTTTTTAGTCATACTTATTTGTGTTTCATTGACCGCACCCCCAACCATCTTCTCCTCATTTATCATCCACGGTCAACTATCTCTCATAATTATATATTTTAATCATTTTTCAACATAAGAACCTTTTTTTAAAAGCGTATACATCACAATAATTGAAAAACGCTTAAAATATTATATAATGTAACTGCTATCTATCTTATTAAAAAGATGATAAAATGATATTACATAAAAAGTTTACCTAGCTCAAAATTTGTATCGCAGTTTTCCATTATATTGTTTTGAGAAAGCTGAAGAACATAAAAAATATTTATAATTTAATTACCTCCTGTTAGAGCTCTTGTCAATCAAATGATACATTCTTATAATATTCTGTAATAAGGTTATTTATTTAAAATCTTAGACATTTGATGTAATCCAGGTATAAAATTATTACTTTTTAATATGCGACATTCCTCAGCAGTATTTATATGCATCCCATTTCTAACTGCACTGTGCCGTTGGAGTTTGTACCTTGATATCCTTGCAGTAAATATTGTTGTATTATATCAATTGCCACTAATTATTGTTTGTTTATTTTACTAATTATGTTGACACGATGGCAAATATAATTGGATGGTTGGAGTTTTGAATGTTTTGATTTTCCGATAAATTATTATATATAATAATTTTATTCATTGCAGTTACAGGTAAATAGCATAAAACCTCTTATTTGTTACTATTTCATTTCTTATCCACTCATATGTTATTTAAGTTGACATATTTTAATGGCGTTACGTGGGTTTATTTGATGTGATTAGTAAATGTAACAATAATAATAATATTGGTTGGTTGATTTAAATTTATATAATTTTGTCTTTATGATTAATGGTAAATGATTTTTATTGAGGTCAAAAAATTATGTGCTAAACCTTAGATGATCTAAATTTTTTTATCATATAACCCTTCTTCATCATTATTATTCTGACATTTAAACAACAAATATTCAATTTTTTGTTAATTTTTAATTTAATGTTGAATATCTAAATTCTTTAATAATACTTGATCCATTTAAACTTAAAAGTACTACGTTGTAACTATATAAACCTTTTTGAGTCATTTTAGCTTTAATTGTGGTTATACGTTGTATCTTAATTTTTTTTATTAAAAAAATTATTATGGCAGTGTTAGTTGTAAATTCTGCATTATGAAGTGCGATTATATTTTTTAAAAAATAACCTTTAAGCAAAATGTATTTTACTAATGTTATATTTTATTAATCGAGTGCTAGAAATGATTTAATGCTGTAAAATATATGTTCTTATAGTGAGATTATGCTTATAAGACCAAGTAATAGTTTATAATTTTAATTTTCTTTTTTTTTTAAATAATATAAATAGTTGCTTAATGTTATTTAACCGACTGATGTTTTGTTTATTGGCCTAGTTAAATGTAGATTTACGTAGAACAGATACAGTTATTTAATTAATATATTGTTACAAGTTTTTTTTCTTTTTAACACGTATCATGAGAGTCTGGTATAATCCATAAAGATTGTATTTCCTTTATAAGGGGCATTCATGACTTTAGTTTAACATGTTAAAGTGTGTTAAATAGAGTAATATTACCTTCTTTTAGCATGTTTAAACAATATCACGTTTAATATGGTTGAGAGTCTGTTGATAGGTCTGTTATATAGAGAATGACATCAGCTGAGCTCATAACCGTTTTGTTAGAAATCGTGATAGGTTACTTGCTTGTAATTTGTGTTAGTATTGCATGGGATGTTTTTAAACAAGACACTTAGTAAGCAAACTTTCATATAACTACCACTTTTCACTCATTTTAGGCATGTTGTAATAAATTACTTTAATGAAAAATTGGTGGTTTTTATGGGCATTGATGACTTAAGTTTTACAACAAATGACTTTAGTCTTAATAAACAACAACTTAGAAGTAAACAATAACAAGAAGTTTTGGAAGGAAAGGTTACTAAACAAGCTGCTCAGAAAATCAGCTAGGAGCTCTCATGTATTTAACATTTAACACAACTTTAAATAGGGCTGTTAAAAATCCTATATTTAAAACGTTTAACACAGTAAATCATTGTACATTTAACATAACATCATCAATACTCCTACTCAACCATGTTAAATGTTATATCATTTTAACATGCTAAAAGAAGAAGTAAATATTTCTCTATTTAATACAATTTTTTTCATTTAACAGACTTTATTTAACATGTTAAGCTAAAGATCCTGAATACCGTATATATATGAATATTTAGGTGTCGGGTTGCCTAAAATTGCCATGGATACAATATTTATTTATCAATGGTTCGTTCATGAATAAGGGTCGTTTCCATGGCAACTTTAGCAATTAGTTTCATCCATAGCTAATTTTTGCCCATCTCTATTGGTCGGTGTATTGTTTAAAGCATTTATTTAACTGCATATATTTCCAGTGTAATGTGAAAGATGCTTCGTATATGATATTCAAATATCTCATTTTCGACACAGCCTCTCTGATTACACCTTATATCTATTTTTTATCGTAATAACTCCCCTTTAATGCCTTTTGAGAATAGTCCTGCCTTAATTTTGATGGATCCCTGGGATATCACTCCTTTGCTTTGATAGTGACAACTAAAAAAAAAGTTGGTCTTGGGACTGGCCGAAGGAGGTGAAACTTCTAAAAATAAAATGTTCTATTATAATTTAATTAATTATGATATTTATTTTACAAAAATAAAATGACATTTTTATTTTATTATTTAATTATAATTATTAAACTATGTTTTATTTAATTGTACTGTTTATTCGTAAAATTAGCTTTCAAAATATTTTAATTTAAAATGTTCAAAAATTAGTTATTTCATTTTGGGCACTATAATTTTCAGTTTTCACATTTCTATCTCAGTGTAGTATGAAGATACAATTTTGAATTATAACTCATTACAAAAAGGATGAAATGGTCCACATTTCCTTCACTTACAGTATGCAGCTACAATTTTTAGTTTTCAAGATATTTTAATCTAAGTTCACTTAAAAAAAAATCTTAATTTAGTTTGTTGTGGATCTAATCCAAATGTATTAGCATAGACTTACTTAATTAAATTTATTACTTTATTAAATTCCTCTTACAGAAAGTCCCAATTGTACCCTCTTTGCTACAAAGTAACACTTCAAGGTGCAATATGTGGTATACTTACAAAAAAAAAATTTTTTTTACTTGTACCACTGTCATAGCAAAGTAGCGATATGGGCAACAGTTTGACTTGTTTAGTTTTATAGTCTACTCTTTAATTGTTTTATTTATAGCGTCCACATAATATTTTTTTCTTAATTTTAGATGATTAATTATTATTGCGGTATCTTTCCATGTCATATATTATGTGATATTTACTGGAATGTTTATTGTAACTAGTCTCAACTCGCTTTTAGCATTATATAATCTTTGTTTTATTATTACTCGTCTTAGATATTTTGTATATTATATCTAATACTATATCGTTGTATCTATAAAATTGTGAATAATAACTCATTACTCTAATGTTTTTATCAGACTGAAAGTTTAGGCAATATAATGCTTTGTTAAGATATGTATAAATGAATTATATTCCAAAATGAAGTATTTTTTAAAAAATGTATATGCTATCTTAATAGTTTTCATGCCTATTTTAGGCCTATTAAAATGTATTCTTAAAACTTTATTGTGCTTATGACTGTTTATAGCACTCTGGTTTTTGTATACTTTAAAAATTTATAAATTAATCATAATTCATAATTTAAGAGTTATGTTGAAATTAATATGCTCGGAAGCTTTAGTTATTATCAAATGTGATGTTACTAAAATCACACTTAGATTTCCTGGTTCTGCATTATCTCTGCCAAATTGTATAGAATTGTAGACAGTTTTATCGTAATTAAAATAAATTTACTATTTAAATTATTATCAAATTGATCTTATTATGTGTACTTTACACATTATTCTGATTTGTGACATTTTTTGTCAATCAAAATTTATGCGAAACATTATTTAGGAAGATTTTTGTGATATTTACTTTTAGTTATTAATCCTGTTTATTTGTGTATATTTGTTCTTTTGCCATGACTCTTTCTCGTTGCTCTCTAACACTTATTTTGAAAGTGGCCTAAGATCATTTATTTCCTATTCATTGATCTCTTTGTGTAAGAGGGTGATATACTAATATTTATAAACAGTGAATATATTCATAGACAATTGATAATTATATATCAGTTGTCGTTGGAGCTAAGGTTATTATCAAAGTTATTCATGTTATATGTATCAATTTATTAAACTGAATTAAACACATGATACATGTGATGTGAATTACTATGATTATGAGCTTAATTTTAAGAACCATATGTTTTAACAACAACTGATACATAAATATCAGAGGGTAATCCCTAAAAAAAGGACACAATTTTTTATTAATTTTTTTAATATTTACTTCATTTTGAAGGTTGAAAATTGTGACAGTTTTGGGACAGGTCGACAAACGTGAAATTTCTGGAATTGAAATAATGTATTAATGTATTACAATTTTATTAATAATGATATTTATTTGACTAAAATTCAATTTTTATTTATTTAATTATAATTATTAAATAATGTTTTATTTAATTATACTATTCATTCGTGAAAACTTAAAAACTTGTTATCACTCCACTTTTGGCACTATCTATTCTACTTTTCACCTCTCTAACGCAGTGTAGCACTAAAATACAATTTTGAATTTTAGTTCATTACAATGATGATGAAATACTGAAATTTAGATTCAATATACAATTCCGATTTTTAGTTCTCAAGATATTTTAATTCAAATACACAAAAATTCATTTCTGGCATTATTTTTTTTTTACTTTTCATTTATCTTTCTCGGAGTTGAGTCAAGATACAATTTTGAATTATTACTCATTACAAAAAGGATGAAATGCTGAACATTTTCCTCACTTACAGTTTGCAGCTATGATTTTTAGTTTTCAAAATAGTTTAATCTAAATGCAAAAAACACAGAGGACCCTAAAACACATGTTTTTTATATAAACAAAAGTGAAATATTGGAGTTTATATTAATAATTTTTTTTTTAAGCACTTATCGCTGAATATTTATATTGTAATATTCCTCTTCTTCGGTATACCAGGGGTTACAGCAGACATAATGTCACTAAAAATTCAAACTAAACAAGTCTGCGAGTAAAGTTATGGCAATTTGTTTTTGCTCTATAGAATCACAATAAATATGGAATATTATCACAGTCCCTCCAAACTTGGCATCCATCAATTACCTAAATTTGTTCCCGTGTACTAGTCCCTAAACGCAGAAAGTGATTCAGTTTTAACAACCAGTTGAAAAATGAGGTTGAAAGACATGGTGAGGAAGTGGTTGGTTTGGGATTTTCCATGCAAAAACTGTCACAGAATTTTCAAAAACGTATTGACTAAAATTGAAAAATGTTCAACCTTTAATATGCTGTAAATATTGTGAAAAATAATTGTAATGTATTTTTTTTTTTTTTTTTTTTTTAGATCTTAAAATTTTATATTAAATAATAGTCTTATTTTTTTTTTATTATTATTTTTAAATGAGGTGCTGCACAATGTTATATTAAGCTTTGCATTAATTGTAAAGATTATTCAAGACAATAAAACAATTTAAAGTATATATACAAGTAATTCTTCTAAAATAATGGGCAAAACATTTGGCATGGCCGTCTCACATCTCTGACACACCTTGTTGATCTTTGGCATAGTCCACACATTACATCTCTGTTACAACTTGTTTTTATTAAGCCTGGAAGACGCCCTGTCTCAGACACGTCATTGTAAGCTAAAGGCTTAAAACAATTTGTTGGTTTACTTTTTTTTTTTTTCATCAATGTCGGATTCATTTTGTTTGAGATTCAATGGCTAATAATACTGGTTGTTTCTTTTAAGTAACAGCTGGGACTGATATAAACTTAAAATATTTATCTTGGTATTGAATAGTAGCTAATTTTTAATTTTAATTAAAGAAATTTTATGTTCCTTTTTAATTCTTGATATTATGTATCTCTGCTCTCTGTGAAAAAGTGGTTTGTGACAAATATGCTTTAGGTCCACCAATGGGTGCTAAAAAGTGATTTATCCATTATGCATAAATGGTGCAGAGAAAAACAATAAATGGTTGAAACATATCTCTGGTCTGTAAGAACAATAACACTACTGTAAACTTTGTGAAATCGATTTTATTGTGTTTGCGGACACAAAAATGCATTTACTAGATGTTTGTAAGTCGATATAATAGTACTAAAAAATTAACCAAGGAGGAATTATGTAATTATGGTCAATTTATAAACATCTTACCAACACAATAAAGTCAATTTTACAGTTGCTTCATTTTTCTTCTGGAGCAGTGATTTTATAGTGTGAGATCGTAAGAATCTTTTAACAATCGCTAACAATTGAAATTTTTAACTGCTTTCCTGAAAAGTTAGAATATTCTACTTAACCAATATTTTAATAGATATGGTATGTCATTTTTATATTTATGTCCTACTTTAATTGAAAAAAAAAATCTTTTTATACATTATATGTATCAATGTTGCATAAAACCTTGTATAGTGGTAGCATAATGCAATATACATGACCGTTGTTTCTATGTAACACAAAGAACAAGCTTAAAATCAAATTATTTTTTGTTTTAAATATATATATATTTTGTTATGCTGTCGTTGGTAAAGATATTTGTAAACATGATATATGTATTATATATATGTATATGTATTCTATAATGCCTTGTAAATTAAATTGCATTTAAATATAACTTGCTTTTTAGTGTTCCTAAGCTTTTCATTCTAATAATACATAATGAAATAATTTGTGTTTTTTTTTTACTTTTATCTACCTATATAAGAAGCATACAGTAGGTATAAGTAATGCAATCATAAAAAATTTCAAATTCTAGTTTTTGACAAAAATACATGTTTTAAGGTCTCTTGAGTCCTAATAAGGAAGTCTCACAAAATGATCTGTGTATTTTTGAACAGTCTAGCTCAAAAACGAATAATAGTTAGAAACTGAAATCACATATTTAGGACAGTACATTTGGGATGTAACAGCAACTTTTTTATTAGGGCCGCCCGTAGCTCAGTGATTAAGACAGTTACCAATTTGTTGTTTGTTGGCGGTGCCGGTTCAAATCCGGCTTGGGGGGTTGACTTTTTTCATTGAGTGGCGGTCCCACAAAATGAAAAACTTTGACCTCCAACCATGGTTAAACAGTATAGGACTCCAATGGGAATCTTGACCGAACAAAAAAAAAAACTTTTTTGTTAAACAATTTTGATTAAACTTGGTATCAATGTAAAATTAGGTGACTTTTAATATCAGACTGGGCTTATCTTAATTGAAATAGTTTGACAGAGCTTAATGACAAACTTAAAAAAAATATTTCCTCTGAAGTATCTTCAATTTTCTTTATTTAAAAAAAAAAAAAACAGTTTTCATTTTTAGCAATAATAAACAATGGATTAATAAAAAATATTGAGGAATTTTATGAATAACTGAAGGAGAAAAAAGAAAGGAAAAATAAAAAGATCCAATCCGAATGGAAAAGCCGAGACAGTCTGATCTTACCCGATTATATTACAACCGTATTATCTTTTGTTAAACTGTTGTATTCTTGGTAGGAATAAAACAAAGGAATAGTATTGCGTTCATGTGAAATTCCAAATCTGAGTTTTCAACGGAAATTAACATTTTATTATCCCCTGAATCTAAATAACCTAACCTTGAATTATGTGAACAGACTATTTAAAAATTGGAAGTTGTATTTAATCACGTTAAGTTGTATGAAACTGCAATTAGGAATTTGAACTTGTATCCTTATAACACGCTGGAACTACAGGTTCAAAGAAGAATGTTGAAGTTCCTGGGGGGAAAAAAAAGATTTTACCAGCTTTGATGAGGTTTATTGTGTGAAAACTGATGAATCTGTAAGATACACTGATATTGTGGCATTCTCTAAAACAGGAGGCACAGCTCTGGTCTTAAATCTAACGGTGAGATTTGAGAAGGTGGTGGGGTGGAAAGAGAAAAAAAGGAAATATATGAAAAATGCATGCCTTTCCTTTAGGAAAAATTCTGCAAGACCTTCGGAGAGAGAGAGTTCGCCATGAGAGGCTTCTGGTTTGGATCTCTCAAAACAATACCGGATAAAACTAGGAGCTTCTTGGAAGATCTAGGTGTTAGCATCGGGGATATAGCAATCTTAGCGGGAAATATTATTTTGGACTCCCTGGGGATCATATATCATCCATCACCTTCATGGGAAGTAGCCCCGAGATTATTCACTGTGTTTTAATTTATTTATTCCCTTAACTTATTTATTTATTAAATTATTTCTTTTTAACTAATTTATTCATTTAAGTATTTCTTTTATAAATGACTTTTTTCTTTTTTTCCTAGATTTGTACATTTATACATATTTAGTTTAATTTATGTGTTCCTTTGTATAAACTGATCTACTGCGATGACTATTATATGTCCTTGGTTTGACTCCACATTGCTGTCTGATGATAAATTTGTTTAACGGATCGAACATGGAAGGAGGATTACTGGAAATGGAGGGTCTGGGATAGATATAGATAGTGATAGTGAGATAGGGAGAATAGAATTGTTAAAGGTAATGAAATTGCTAAATCGATAAAGAAAGAAAAGAGAAGTAAAATTAATGAAATAAAATAAAACAAAATATTTGTAGTGTTAGGATTTGTGGACTAGTATTGATTGTGTGATTAAAGGGGAAAAGGAGAAAAAAGAAGAAAAAAATTTATTCCTATAACATGCGAATGTATATATTGTGTAGATGTCAGATCATGGATTGATTGGTATGCTGTGTAATGTAGCAACCTAATGTAATTGGCTGAATAAAGCATTTCTCTCTGGATTGTTACAAGTTTTTTACTTAAATTGACTTACTGGAAGTACCACACATCATCATTTTTAAAATTATTCTTAATTTTTTCAAAATGGTTCTAACAATTTTGATCAAACTTGTTGTATCAATGTATCATTAAGTGTTGCTTAATATCTGCTAGGTATTATCCTCGTTGAA
This sequence comes from Halyomorpha halys, assembly GCF_000696795.3. NCBI lineage: Eukaryota > Metazoa > Arthropoda > Insecta > Hemiptera > Pentatomidae > Halyomorpha > Halyomorpha halys. The sequence goes on along the minus strand of NW_027115366.1, from coordinate 2,420,653 downwards.
GCATTTTGGCTGGGGTTCAATGCTATATTTTCAAGATGGCTTCCTCTAAAGTATTTTTAATTTAGTTTACTTCAAATAACTTACCATTTCACATTGTTAGTAATAATTAAAAAATAGATAAATATGAACTATGGAAGAACTTGAAGAAAAAATGAGAAATATTTTCCCAGGTTAAAAATATTTTTCCAGAAATAAGAACTGTTATACAGATGTATAATGTATACAGCTGTAAAGTCAAAGATCTTAGAAAAATTAATATGTATGTAACATTCTGTAATGTTTATATTTAAAAAAATATATTTTATTTAAATTATAAAGAGTTGCTTTTTACCATGGCTACTTTGTTTTTATTTGGTTGCTATGGAAACATCACATAATGAACACGTCTGACTACAAAATTTTATTTATTTAATATTAATACAAAATTGAATTGAAAATCATTTGTATTTAAAAATTATTTGCAAAAAAGTTCAGTATATCTGACTATAAGAGAAAGAATTTGATATTTATTTTAGAAATTTATGGCCTTCTCACAAAATTCCCTTTTATGTTTAAATAATCAAATTTATACATAAAAAATATCCACTTCACTTCCAATTGATCGAATAAATTATATTCACCTATAAAATGCATTATTATGTTAATACGTATATTGGTCCTCTAATTCAAAAGAATTATTAAGTAATTCTTAATTTAAATTTATCAAATAAAATACAGTTTTTTACGTACAAAATATACGCATTTCTCTATATTTTTAATACAACAATGTTTTCTTTATATTGTTAATATTAATCAATCTTTTAAATTTTTTTTATAATATTAAAAATGTAATTGCTTAATTTTGAATGTCTCTATTCTGTTATTGGTTACACTGAACACTTTTTGATTTTATTTAATAAGAGATATAAAAATATCACTACGAAATAAAGTCTAGAAGGTAATGGAGTGTGATATAAAATGCATAATTAAACTCAATTGATAAATAAATGGTTTCATGTTTCCATGGTTGTTATGATAAAAGGTAATATTTACTTTAATTATATTATTTCAAAATTTTTTGAGAACAGGTAATTATTTATTAAATAAATCAAAAATTAGTATCCAATTCTGTCTCAACACTTTATTTTTCACTAGTCCAACGATTCGGCCATTCTACCCATCTTCAATATAAACTCTTCCTCACATTAATTTACAATTTCTATTGCAGGCTATTCTGCCCAGGTCATTTTCTTTATTATAAGTTCAAAACCTATTTATTTAAAATTTAAAAACATTAACATTTAATTTTCCTCTATAAGATATCAACAATTATGTTGCCTATAATTGATCTTGAAAGTAAATTTAATAGTAATTTTATAATAAGTCAAAATGAGGTAAATATTTTTAACAAGTTAGCAATGAAATTTATTAATTTGGATTTAAGGCAAGGTTATTGGTTGAAAAATGATATTATGAGGAAATTTAGTAATAATATAGCTGATTTTAAGATAAAATACCCCCATTATAATGATAAAATAGATGAATTTTTTAACAAAAATAGAAAAAAACTGATAGATAATTATAAGTTAAAACTAATAAATAAGATTGACAGAAATATTAATGTTAAAATTAAAAAAAATATAATAAAGTAGGTTTGGATAAGGAATTAAACAGAACTTTTATCTCGAGCAACAATAAAAAAAAAATATATATATATAAAAAAATAGAAAAAAAAATAATAATAAAAAAAAATATGGTGGTGTATTTAATTGTTGATATCTTATAGAGGAAAATTAAATGTTAATGTTTTTAAATTTTAAATAAATAGGTTTTGAACTTATAATAAAGAAAATGACCTGGGCAGAATTGCCTGCAATAGAAATTGTAAATTAATGTGAGGAAGAGTTTATATTTAAGATGTCCTTGAAGATGGCTAGAATGGCCAAAACCTTGGACTAGTGAAAAATAAAGTGTTGAGACAGAATTGGATACTAATTTTTGATTTATTTAATAAAGGTAATATTTAATTTTACTTACCGATGTATGGAATGTAGTCTAAGGAGAAGTATTGCGATTACATAACTTTCAGTAGCTTTACCTGGGCAGAAATATATTTCTGAATGGTTGTAAGTTAGGTTGTACCTAGGTAGTGGCGAGATGTGCCTCTGCAGAGGGCACTGGTACAAAGATGACACAAAATTAACCATGAAAAATCCCCCTTTTTTGTACTGGTACAATTTATCAAGTAATAAAAATTCCAGATTAATGAAAGAAGTATTTCAAGTTATTGACAATTACTTCACGTGAACTATGTGTAACATAATGCCGATGGTCTATAGTCTATAAGCAAAAAGCAGCCATGTACATAAAAATCTATCTTATAAGTGCGATTTACCTTGTCCTATATAATACTTGCCTGCTACTTTTATAATAGTCATCTCTGCACTGTGTTCTGGACTGCATCCGAGTCAGAGCAAGCAAACAAACATACTTAATAACTCATTAGTTATGTAAGTATATTTTAATTTATTTTTAAGAAAATAGGAACTATAAATTGATTTAAAAGTTAGTCAAAAATACTATGCATTTATCATTTTCTCGTCGTATGTTGCAAAAGCTGTTTTTAAAAGTATGCATTGTGAAAAAATACTCTTACCTACATTAATGTGTTGTACATATTATGTTTTAGTTGGTCTCAGGCCTATTATATCCTCTACTTTTGGTTCGATATTTTACTGTTTAATAATTTTTTAAGTAGATCAATCTTCTGCCAACATGGTTTTATAATTTCTTGAAATTCCAGTAATTTGTCCATTTTCAAATAGAGGTTTAAATTTTCTTTGATAATAACAGTGTTTTTATATCTTAAGAATGATCAATTTTACAGAAATTAAAAAAATTGTTCTGACCCATGACACATTCCTTCGTACTATGGACTAGAAAACAGAGTCAACATAAATCCTCCAGTATCTAAATATTGAAATATTACTGTGCATTTTTTGCTTTCATGTGATTTTCTAATATTTTGAAGTTAAAATTCTCTACTGATGTTCTACAACTCAAGGAAAAAAACATTATATGGGAATAAATTGATTTTGTGATGCAGATGAAATGGAAGTGTTGGGTGGAGAGAGGGGCAATGCTGGTCTATTTTAACAGTAAAATTTTATATTGTAATATGAGAGTAGGAGTTTAGAAGAGTTAAAAATCCTGGCATTGCTAGTTCGATTGAGTGAGCTCTTCTAAACCTGTACTCTCTTATTACAATAAAAAAAAAAATCCTATTAGAATAGACCAAGTGTTTCCCTCCACCACTTCTGTTTCAACTTGCATCACAAAATCAATTTTAGTTAATTTTACTATCTTATAATTTTTTTTCTTGAGTTTTGGAACATCGATAAAGAAATTTCACTTAAGTTAAATTCTTGATTTATGCATGAAAATAATAAATAATAGTTATTGTGAATATAGTTAGTATTATTTTTGATATAAACATCATATATATATCATAGAACATACATATATATAGTTAAATGGTATAAAATTATCTGGTTTAGAATCAGTAAATCTAATGAATAGACACATTTAATGACAGTAATAAAAAACACTTTTAGCAAAAGCTTATAGTACTTTTTTTTATGATAAGTAATAATAATTTAGACATAAAGACTAGCAATTACTAAACTATTAACAATGTGCTCCCATAAAGACCATGGTCTGTTTAAAGAATTACAATTGGTGAAACTATTATCGTTACATAATATGTATATCATCCAATATGCTTGTATATGTATATATAATATATTATAAACAATATAATATGTTTATTATATATAAAATAAAATTTATTAGTAATTCAAACATGGGTTTTTCTATCTATATAAATTCGTCTTAAAAAGTAATTACATATATATCTACTAGCTATTTACATGCTTAAAGTAAAACAAAGACATTAATGTTACAATTACAAAAATAAATGATAATACATTCTTAAGCTTCATTGTCTAATAAAAATCATTATTGTCCATCTTTACTTATTTGTTTTATAAAAAACAAGTTAAAAAAAAATTAAATCGTAAAAATAAGGCTTATAATAAATCATAATTATAATAAGCATTATAAATTTATGTTTATATGATCATCTTTGTGGTATGGAACAATGGTAAAAACTCAGCATACTACATACTATGTGCTCAGGTTGGTAAAAGCATTAGGTATCCATATTATGTTTTTAAAAAACCAAAAACCATAGAAAATAGTGTTTGAAAAGATTATAATTATTCTGTTTTAAAAGTGGGAAATGTACATGTCTGAAGGAAAAAACAAATTAACATTGCAAAATTATATATTATTATTGAATAAAAATAATCTTTCTAAATCTGTGTATTAAAAGGATTATTATCAACGTTTATAATGGTTGATTAATAGTTTTTGCATATGATTTATCAATTATGGCTTATCAACTCATTTCTTACTGCCATAGGATAAGGGATTTGGCTTTATGTCCTGGTTGTTATTTAGGGAGGAGTTATTATTATGATGAATTATCTGTTATCTAAATCACTTTCTTAAAGTATGCTTCAAATAACTTGAGGCCTAATATAGATTTTTGTCAAAAGCTATTTAACAAAATAAAATTAAGAGTTGTAGAATTTATTTAATTGGGAATGACAAAACGGGTAAGTAGAGAACATATGCCTAGCATCTTAAGCAATAAAGAAAAGAAAAGAAAACCTAAACTGCACATCCCATGAAGAGTCTTAGATTCATTATTTGGTAAGGAAATACTTTTCCTAGACCAACAGTTGTGCAAGGAGGTAATTTGGTCAGGATCATGCTTAAATTAATAAACGAAAGCTTTAAAAACATAATAATAATATTGTAGAATATTAAATACAGAGTTTTCATGGTACCTCCAAGGGAGTATGCCCTATTTTCCCTCCCTTGATGATGTTTAAAAAATAAATACTGAGAAGTAAAAAAAAAGAAAAATTATTTTGCCTGTCAAGTATTTGGCTCCTGGATTTGTTTCACAGAGGAATTCTAAGAAAGTAGTGTAGCGATAAAGGATGGGGATGAGTTATGTTCAGAATAACAACTTATTCTGACTGGAAAATTTGAGAGGGCAGCAAAATATAAAACTAAAATGAATAAAAGGTCTACATTTCTCTCCCGTTTCCCATAATGATATTTTGGTTACAATACATCTCAAGAATTGAAACAGATCTTTAGAATATTAAGATTTTATGGTTAACCTAAATACCAACTCTAGTTTACTTATTGCTATTGTAAATATACACATATATTTTATTTTTTTGATTTTCAAGTGGTAACATACATTTATTAAGTATACTGGAGTTGTTAATATATTTCTAAATATGTTATTTCCATGTATAAGTTATGTGTTATGTCAACTTTATAATGCTGATAACATCAAGAACAAATTGAATATTTTTTTTATTCTTGAATAAAATTAATAGAAGAAAACATTCATCTACTTTGTGCCATAGAATTTTTTTTTAATAGTGCTGAGGAACATATAGAGGTATGGTAAGCTATATTAACCCTTATCGGTCATAAGTCACCCTTCATATGACACCGTTTGTGTTGCATAGGTCATATGGAGGTGACAATATGAAGCATGTCTGAACTCCCTACAATTTTAAGTTCTTGGACAACTTTGTTTTTGGGGGGTCCATGGTGAATTTGTTTTTGGGGCTCAGGTCTGATTAAATTTTCAGTTTTTAGGTAAATATATAAAAAAAATGTTTTCCCACATATCATCAGTACATTTGGTAAGGTTGATATGTTCTAATAGTCCACTATCTAGGTATATACATATAACAGTTAAACTTGGCAGGCAATATGACTATTAGTCCACTGATATTACTTGTACTATTAACAATTACACCGGAACCAGTGTGAAATTATTGTGACAACAGTGAAACAGTCATAACAGTGAATGCTGCTATGACTATAACTATGAAATAGTTACACTACGGTAGTGGCTTACATTTTTGCTGCAATAACAAAAAATTGTATGATTGCTCACTGTCAGGGCGTATAAACGTGATATTTAACATAACAGTTGCTTCCCTCATTAGTACTATCAATTATTATGCCAGAGCTATTTGTTAGGTAAAATGAGTATTTTTTTGTTAGGAAAGTATCCGTAACAGAGCAAGTGACATCTATAGTTATATATCACTGCCTTTTATAAACATATAATTATTTGATTCTCATATGTGTGTAAAATAAATAAATTCTAACAAAATTGTTATTCTTAGAATAATGAAATGTTTTTGCATATTTACCCGAACCAGCTACAACTTCGTGATAATCACGTATAAAAAGCTAGCAACCGATAAGGGTTAATATGGCTGCTTGTATTCTTGATATACGTCATTAAATTTTGATATTTAAAAAAAAAAATTAATAATCAGACAGACAATTTTCTTCTAAGACAGCTTGATGTTGTGGCATCTGATATTAATTTTACTTTTTTTGTAGAATTTAAAAATCTTAAAGGTAGGTTTCATATTTATTAAATTAGAAGTAGTAAACTGAAGCTTATCATTTCAAATTGTTACATAGAATGTGTATTTAATATTTCAACTTGACACTAGTAAACAATAATGAACTGAACATAAATTTATTAGTTAACAAAATGTGTTCCATTGGCCTTTCTCATAATTTGCTCATTTAAACTTGGCTGTCAATAAATTAAAGAATACACTACAAAAACGAGATAGCTTGATCCAGGGAAAGTTTGAATTACACGATCTATTTTGTTCTAAAATAATAATTGTTTTGTTTTATGCCAGAATTTATATCTCCAATCTTTAGTTCTCATATTAGTCAACAGATATAATTGCCTGTTGTCTAATTATTTATAGCAAATATTAGTAAATTTTCTTAATAGAGTAATATGTATACTATTTCAGTTAAAGTTTTAAATAAAGAAAACATTTATTTGTAAGTAGACTGTTACAATTCTATGTGCATAATATAATATTCAATTTCAAATTTATACATTTGTCATTGAAAATTGATAATACAAAATCATACCTTCAATTTTTTCCTGCATTTCTGTTTCCATTTAGTTAAAGTTTTAAATAAAGAAAATATTTATTTGTAAGTAGACTGTTACAATTCTATGGGCATAATATAATATTCAATTTCAAATTTATACATTTGTCATTGAAAATTGATAATACAAAATCATACCTTCAATTTTTTCCTGCATTTCTGTTTCCATTTAGTAAAATCATATATTGAATCAGAATAAATAAAATAAAAAAATGATAAATCAGACCGTATTGATAATATTAATTTTAAAAATTTAGTCAAATCAGAGGCTGAATTCAAATAAAAATAAATAATGTCCTATAAAATTTAGGAAAAATATTAAAGGTATGATTTGGTATCATTAATTTACATGACAATTATATAAATATGGAATTAAATATTGTAGCATACATAAATTAAAATAATTATTCCAAAATTATTTAATAAAGATGAATTCCAGTTTTCAGTGGAAATACATGTTTTGAGGTCTCTTGAGTCCAAATAACCAAGTCTCGCAAAATGGTCTGTGTGTCTGTGCTTCTGGATGAATGGGGTCAGCCTATCTCAAAAACTAAGTCGTATGAAGCTGAAACTAAATATTTAGGATATATATATATGCCTGGGAGGTAAAAGCAATATTTTCATTAAAATCGACCTCCTGAAAGGGCCACTTTATAGAATCAATTTTTCATATTTTTTGAATTTTCTCAAAAACGGATTAAACAATTTTGATTAAACTCAGTGAATCAATGAATAATTAAACGGTCTTAAACATGAAATAGGTCTTCTCTCCTCACTGAAACAGTTAATAGAGCTAACATACCAAATGTTCAAAAAATCTCCCCTTAAAATACCTTGATTTGAAAAAATAATCAATTTTCAATGTTAGTAATAATAAATAATGGATAAATAGAAAATATTAAAGCATTTAACAGATAAATAAAGGAAATAAAGACTACTGATTTGAACGGGGGAAGAGCCGAACTTTTATAATTATATTTCGGCTTCGTTATCTTTTGTTAAACTGTTGTATTCTTGACAGGAACAAAATTTATACTTCTAATTCCCACCTCGAGAAATCTTAAAACATGATTTTTTAAAGCAACATTAAAATAAAAATTTTCATAATTTTCGCCTTTTTGGTCCTTATTTCATTTTAGTTTTCAAAATAACTAAGATAGCAATAACTTCAACATGTACCTACCAATGTACACAAAGTTGGATACATAAGCAGAGTAGTAATCGAAAGCACAAGGTTTTTTTTTCCCCAATTAATTGTTTTACTAGAAGTAGATAATACATCTATTTTGCAGCAAAAATTGAGAAACTTGATTCTAAACAACTTTTTGACATAACTTTGAATTTTAAATTTTCAAAAAATTATTTATAGTTTGCAAAAATTTGAAAACTGGGAGTTATCGCATTTTTGTAGCAATTACTTCAGTATTTTTATTTTAAGGATTTATTAAAAATTATAAATGAAGGCCAATGAAGCATATTTAAATTAATTAATACATTTTAATAGTATTCATTCTGGTTTTATTAATACTGAGCCAATAAAATTGGCAAAAGCTATGAGATTTTTATATAGGGAGATGGTCAGGGTTGCGGTCAAAAGAGAAATAAAAATAGTTTATAACTATTTAAACTATTTTAACTGTAAACTATTTTTATTTCTCTTTTGACCGCAACCCTGACCATCTCCCTATATATCAATTTTTACGGTCAACTATACATACATATATAGAATATGAGATTTTTGTTCCTAATTAATTGTTTAAAATAAAATAATAATAATTTATACATTATCTTAAATGATTGTTGTTTTCATTCATATTTCCAACTTAGTATTTTGAAAGTTCACTTTTCAATTCATACAGATATCAGTACTTTACCAAACGCTATTAAAAATAATATAATACTTACTCAACTAAATTACTATAGCTTTGAAAAAATAATTTAATATGAAAGATTTAACATTCTAATACTAAAAAATATTTGTTATAATGAAGTGTTTAAATGGCTTTATATTGATTTTTAGTCTCTTATTATTGTAATATAACACAAATAGCTACAGAAAAATTGATTGGTTGTTATTAGAAATTTTTTAAAAGCTATCTGCAGATCTGTCAATGGTAGATTGAACACATTTAAATAACTCGCATCTAATCACTTCATTCAATAACTTTACTGTTGCTTTATGGATGATTCTCAAATAAGAGGCAATTTTTAGGTCCTGATTTTGAAATCAAAATCTCATAAAAAAAAAAAATTAAAATAAAATTAAAAAAATAAGTATGAAGAAGATGGTTAGGACTGCAGTCATAAAGAATAAAAATAGTTTTCAACTTGTAGGACTTCATCACAGCTGTTCAAGATAATAGCTTTACAGACTTTGCCAGCTAATATCAGCGAGGGCGAAACGTCGAATAATAAAGAGTTGTAAACTATTTTTGTTCTTTTTGACTGCAACCCTGACCATCTTCATATTTGAAATTATATGGTCAATTGTATACACTTAAAATAAAAATAAATGATTTTGATTCTTCTCAGGTTAGCGTTCTGCTAAAACAACTATCAAGGAAAACTTGAACACAAAATCTGCTGTTCTATTTTAATTTAAAATTTTCACACCCATAATCGTAGCCAAAAAGATGTCATGAAAATGAAGAAATAAACAACATTATCTTAACATAAAATTTAGAAAATCATATAATATTGATCATTCCCAGGTCTACCATAAAATTTAATCAAATCTTACCTCAGGACCATACTTTTTTTTTTTTCTTCAACACACTGATTAATATTATTACCAAGACCGATTAGGGTCTTGTTTTTATGTCTGCCAGGTCATTGTGGGATACCGGGTAAGAAAAGGCAGACTGCCTATAAATACAGGTCAAGTCGTAGCATCATCTACATGAAAATCAAAGAAAATTATTCATCACCAGAGATAACAATTTAAGAATGGTCCAACATAAAGTGAAACCTCCATTATTGTCCAATTAATAATTTTAAGATCTCATTCCATAAGGATATTGATAGTTAGTCATAAGTGATTCGAGCAGTGACAATGGTAATTCAAAACCATAGTAACCTATTATTTTTCATTTCCGGATGACTTGTGTAAAATAACAACGAAAATACCGGCCAAGATTACTTTTAGAACTGCAGGGATGCTACACATTTCAGAGTCCTTGAAGTCTTTCCCTGTTTTCTCTTTTTATTTTGAGGTTTAATTTGTCCGTGATTATGACTTTATTCATTTTTTTTTTTTTTATTTATTTTTTTTTTTTTGGGGGGAAATGTATCAAAATATCCTACAGCCTGTTCTGACATGATAACAAGTAATTTTAAATAATTTTTGTAAGCTTTCAATTAAGACATGAATACAATAAAAACTTCTTGAGTGGTGTATGATGATGTAATAATTCTTAGAGCTGTGTCAAAGAAAATTGAAGTTTCTATAGCAAGTAGAAGAGCAGTAAAACATTTTTATATAAATTGGTTTTCCTCTTTTCTTCTCTTGTGTTCCCATGGTGTTTGTGCAATACAAGGGAAAACAAAAAAAAA